>NC_086104.1:107264242-107266742 GCF_963921235.1 Mobula hypostoma
ACAGAAACACACACTCACACATACAGAAACACACACACACACACAGAAACACACACACACACACACACAAACACACACACACACACACACACACACACACAGAAACACACACACACAGAATCACACACACAAACAGAAACACACACACACACACTCACACAGAAACACACACACACAAACACACACAGAAACACACACAGAAACACACACACAGAAACACATACACAGAGAAACACACACACAGAGAAACACACACACACACACACACACACATACACACAAACACACAGACACTCTCACACACACACAGAAATACACACACAGAAAAACACATGCATACTCACACACACAGACACACACACACAGAGAAACACACACACACAGAAACACACACTCACAGGAACGCGCACACACACACACACACAGAAACACACACTCACAGGAACACACACACTCTCAGAAATACACACACACACTCACACACAGAGAAACACTCACACACAGAAACACACACACACACACACGCACACAGACAGAAACACACATACACACACTGAAACACACACACACTCACACACACACACACACTCACACTCACACACAGAAACAGACTCACACACACACACACACAGAGAAATATACATGCACACACACACACACAGAAACACACATTCGCACATACAGAAACACACACACACACACAGAAACACACACACAGAGAAACACACATACACACACAGAAACACACACACACTCACACACACAGAAACACACACTGTCAGAAACACACACACACTCACAGAAACACACACACACACACACACACACACAGAAACAGACACACACACACACACACACACAGAAACACACATTTGCACATACAGAAACACACATGCACACACAGACACACACACACACACACACAGAAACACACACTCACAGGAACACACACACACAGAAACACACACACAGAGAAACACACACACACACACAGAAACACACACACACTCACACACACAGAAACACACACTGTCAGAAACACACACTCACAGAAACACACACACACAGGAACACACACACAGAGAAACACACACACACACACACACACACACACACACAGAAACACACACTCACTCTGAAACACACACACACACACAGAAACACACACACACAGAAACACAGAAACACACACACACAGAATCACACACAGAAACAGAAACACACACACACACACACTCACACACAGAGAAACACACACACTGAAACACACACTCACAGGAACACACACACACTCACACAGAAACACACACACAGAGAAACACACACACACACACACAGAAACACACACACAGAGAAACACACATACACACACAGAAACACACACACACTCACACACACAGAAACACACACTGTCAGAAACACACACACACTCACAGAAACACACACAGGAACACACACACAGAGAAACACACACACACACACACACACACACACACACAGAAACAGACACACACACACACACACAGAAACACACACTCACACACACAGAAACACACACACACAGAATCACACACACAAACAGAAACACACACACACACACTCACACAGAAACACACACACACAAACACACACAGAAACACACACACAGAAACACATACACAGAGAAACACACACACAGAGAAACACACACACACACACACACACACATACACACAAACACACAGAAACATATGCACACTCTCACACACAGAAACACACACACAGAAATACACACACAGAAACACACATGCATACTCACACACACAGACACACACACACAGAGAAACACACACACACAGAAACACACACTCACAGGAACGCACACACACACTCACAGGAACGCACACACACACACACAGAAACACACACTCACAGGAACACACACACTCTCAGAAACACACACACACACTCACACACAGAGAAACACTCACACACAGAAACACACACACACACACGCACACATACAGAAACACACATACACACACTGAAACACACACACACTCACACACACACACACACAGACTCACACACAGAAACAGACTCACACACACACACACACAGAGAAATATACATGCACACACACACACAGAAACACACATTCGCACATACAGAAACACACATGCACACATAGACACACACACACACACAGAAACACACACTCACAGGAACACACACACACACAGAAACACACACACAGAGAAACACACACACACACACAGAAACACACACACACTCACACACACAGAAACACACACTGTCAGAAACACACACACACTCACAGAAACACACACACACACAGAAACACACACACACTCACACACACAGGAACACACACACAGAGAAACACACACACACACACACACACACACAGAAACAGACACACACACACACACACAGAAACACACACTCACACTGAAACACACACACACACAGAAACACACACACACACACAGAAACACAC
>NC_086104.1:107276742-107325067 GCF_963921235.1 Mobula hypostoma
ATCACTGAATAGACTGTTCCTAAATGTCTTCTCACAATAGAATGCCTATATATGTCTCCCCTCTGGGGGTAGAGAGGCTCAGGGGCTGCACTTTTGCCACTGAGCCTGCAGACTGTCGGGTCTGTACCGTACTCGAGAATGCCACTAGGTGGGAGGTGCTGGCTCTCATAGTTTCCTCCTCAGACAGTGGGCAAGCAGGCACTATCGGCCCATCAAGTCCATGCCAGCTATCATTGACACTAATCCTCATCCCATTTTATTCTCCCTGGATTTCCACCATCTCCTTCAAGATCCTACACACTAGAGGGGGGAGCTTTAGAATAGCCAATGAACCCACCAACCCACAGGTTTCTGGGCTGCGGGAGGGAACTGGAACAACACAGAGCAACCCCCTGTGCGAATGTGCAAACAATGTACGTAACACCCAAGATCACAGTCACTGAAGCCATGGACAGTGACTCTACCATCTGAGATCTGACCAGATCTGATCTCCTGTCTAATGTGGAGATATATAATCAGTGGGCACTTTATTAGGTACAGGAAGCACGTAAGACCACGTGGCACTGTTAATCATAGATCAGAATATGCTAGCATTTAGTAAAGACATTTATGGTTCAGCAGACTGGGCAGGGACTTTATCTGTCAACATCCACAGCAAGAAGAGGTGAATGGAATCAGAGTATCTCTCACAATCGCCTTCAGCATGTCACACCCTTCACCCCACTCCCCAGAATGAAACTGACATAATGCATGCAAAGTATACTGCTCCAGTAACACTGTACAGCAACCTCAGTATCTACCATCCAAATTCAGGCAGCTGGTGGAATTCAGACCTTGAATGCTTCCAACTTTGTCAGAAGAAACTCTGTACTTGTCAGGCACAACTGATGCACATAGCTGATTGCTCTCTCCCCATTGGTGGATGATGAAACAGGGTCAAAGTCTCTATATTTTCTGTTTCTGTTTCAGATCCATGGTAGACCCCAACCTGATGGCACGAATACTGGTTTTCCCTTCTGATACAATCAAAATCCTCCCCTCTTCTTCTGTTCCCCTCTCTGGCCTCTTAGCTCATCTCAGATGCCTATCTTTTCCCCCGGGTCCCCTTCTTCCCTTTCTCCTGTGGTCCACTCTCCTCTCCTATCAGATTCCTCGCTGTTCAGCTCTTGATCTTTCCCACTCACCCAGCTTCACCTAGCTGTCCTCTTTCCCCTCCCCCCACCTTCTTATTCTGGCCTCTTCTCCCTTCCTTTCCAGTCCTGAAGAAGCATCTCAGCCTGAATCGTTGACTGTTCATTCATTTCCATAGATGCTGCCAGTCCTGCTGAGCTCCTCCAGCGTTTTGTGGGTGTTGCTCCAGTAACTGCAGTTGCGTTGTTTTCATTTATGGATAATTTCTCAATGATTGTGGTGCTACACACCACTCCAGGGCGCCGTGAGTGTGGTGACAATGCTGTTGGCATCACTTAACGCACTGACTATGAATGGAAAAATGTAAGAATTATAAAGCATTGGGCGGTTTATTCTTGTACTGTAAATATGTTTTTAATTATGAATAAAGTTTACTTATATGTTTAAAAAATTCTGAAGTTTCATCTGGCTAATGTTGCTAAAATTGTTTTTCTCACATCACCAGTGCTGTACACCCACACCACCAGGTCTCTCTGCTCCTAGAGGGAGTTCTTCGTTCTGTATCATCTCTCCTCATTCCTCCTCCCAATGTACGGTACTTGACCGCATGTTTCTCCATATTAAACTTCCCCTGTAACGTCTCTGCCCATTCAGATGTCTTCCCATCCATGTTGTCAGTGTCCATTTGATATGCTTCGTGGCGGAACCTTATCAGAAGCCCCTGGAAGACCATGTACAGCACATTGCCTGCCTTACCTTCTTCACCCCATCAAAGAGCTCTGTCATACTGTTTAACAACATTTAATTTTTTTAAATTTAGAGATACATCACGGTTACAGGCACTGTGCAGGCTACGAGCCTGAGCCACCCAGTTATGCTCATGTGACCACGTTTCTCGGCTCCTACTACCTGTTCTGAACAATTGGACAACATTAGCTGATACCTTGCCTGCGGCAAATGAGGCCTCCTTAAGAACCCCAACAATTTCTTCTCTTGTTTCCCTTAGAAGCCAGGGATAGATCCCGTCTGGACCCAGGGCCTAATGTGCTCCAGTATAGAACATGGTTATATTCGGTGGGCTAGGTGAGAGTAAGAGTTCGGCATGGACGAGAAGGGCCGAGATGGCCTGTTTCCCTGCTGTAATTGTTATATGGTTATATATGATTATAACATAGAACATAAAATAGTACAGCACAGTACAGGCCCTTTGGCCCACATTATTGTGCCGACCCTCAAACCCTGCCTCCCATATAACCCGCCCCTGCCTTATATTCCTCCATATACCTGTCTAGTAGTCTCTTAAATTTCACTAGTGTATCTGCCTCCACCACTGACTCAGGCAGTGCATTCCACACACCAACCACTCTCTGAGTAAAAAAACCTTCCTCTAATATCCCCTTGAACTTCCCACCCCTTGCCTTAAAGCCATGTCCTCTTGTATTGAGCAGTGGTGCCCTGGGGAAGAGGCGCTGGCTATCCACTCTATCTATTCCTCTTAATATCTTGTATACCTCTATCATGTCTCCTCTCATCCTCCTCCTCTCCAAAGAGTAAAATCCTAGCTCCCATAATCTCTGATCATAATGCATACTCTCTAAACCAGGCAGCATCCTGGTAAATCTCCTCTGTACCCTTTCCAATGCTTCCACATCCTTCCTATAGTGAGGCGACCAGAACTGGACACAGTACTCCAAGTGTGGCCTAACCAGAGCTTTATAGAGCTGCATCATTACATCGCGACTCTTAAACTCTATCCCTCGACTTATGAAAGCTAACACCCCATAAGCTTTCTTAACTACCCTATCCACCTGTGAGGAAACTTTCAGGGATCTGTGGACATGTACCCCCAGATCCCTCTGCTCCTCCACACTACCTAGTATCCTGCCATTTACTTTGTACTCTGCCTTGGAGTTTGTCCTTCCAAAGTGTACCACCTCGCACTTCTCCGGGTTGAACTCCATCTGCCACTTCTCAGCCCACTTCTGCATCCTATCAATGTCTCTCTGCAATCTTCAACAATCCCCTGCACTATCCACAACACCACCAACCTTTGTGTCATCTGCAAACTCGCCAACCCACCCTTCTACCCCTGCATCCAGGTCGTCAATAAAAATCACGAAAAGTAGAGTTTCCAGAACCGATTCTTGTGGGACACCACTAGTCACAACCCTCCAATCCGAATGTACTCCCTCCACCACCACCCTCTGCCTTCTGCAGGCAAGCCAATTCTGAATCCACCTGGCCAAACTTCCTTGGATCCCATGCCTTCTGACTTTCTGAATAAGCCTACCGTGTGGAACCTTGTCAAATGCCTTACTAAAATCCATGTAGATCACATCCACTGCATTACCCTCATCTATATGCCTGGTCACTTCCTCAAAGAACTCTATTAGGCTTGTTAGACATGATCTGCCCTTCACAAAACCATGCTGACTGTCTCTGATCAGACCATGATTCTCTAAATGCCCATAGATCCTACCTCTAAGAATCTTTTTCCAACAGCTTTCCCACCACAGACGTAAGGCTCACTGGTCTATAATTACCTGGACTATCCCTACTACCTTTTTTGAACGAGGGGACAACATTGGTCTCCCTCCAATCCTCCGGTACCATTCCCATAGACAACGAGGACATAAAGATCCTAGCCAGAGGCTCAGCAATCTCTTCTCTCGCCTCATGGAGCAGCCTGGGGAATATTCCGTCAGGCCCCAGGGACTTATCCATCCTAATGTATTTTAACAAATTCAACACCTCCTCTCTCTTAATATCAAGATGCTCCAGAACATCAACGTCATTCATATTGTCCTCATCGTCATCAAGTTCCCTCTCATTGGTGACCTACTATTCATTGAGAACCTCACTCACTTCCACAGCCTCCAGGCACATCTTCCCACCTTTATCTTTAATCAGTCCTACCTTCAATCCTGTCATCCTTTTGTTCTTCACATAATTGAAGAATGCCTTGGGGTTTTCCTTTACCCTTTTATAGTATTTCTGGCATTTCCTCATTCCTGATACAGAATATCAATATACCTCTCCCTAACTCTCCACGTCCTTCTCCCTGGTGAACACTGGTGAGAAGTATTCACGTAGGACTTTGCTTGTATCCACTGGCTCCACACATAGATTACCCCTTTGGTCCCTGAAGGGACCAAGTCTTTCCTTACCTACCCTATAGTTTGAGGATTCTCTGTAATTCTATTTGCCATAATTGTTTCATTGCTCAGTTTGGCCCTCCTGATTTGTTTTCCTCCTATATCTTCTATAAAGCTCAAGTGACTTGTTTGATACCAATTTCCTGTATGTGACTTCCTCTTCTTTCTTGTTCACGATCAAACCTTCAATCTGTTTCATCCGCCATGTCTCCTGAGGGACATTCTGAATCTAAACTCCTACTCTCCCTTCAATTCTGCTTCCAAATGTCTGATCATTGGATTACCTGTGTCTGCGACTGGATCCGCGTGAGATGAAAGACTGCTGCGTGCTCATTCTGACGGAAACATGGCTCCAGGATACCACCTCTGAAGTGGCCATCCTCTTAGAGGGTCTCACCCCTTTTCAGGCTGACAGAATTCTCGTGATCTCTGGTTAGACCCAAGAGGGAGGGCTGTGTATCTACATTAACAATGTGTGAACACATTGGTAGTGACGAGCCACTGTTGACCTCTGCTCGAGTTTTCTATGGAAAAAGTGCAGAACCTTCTATTTACTAAGGAAGTTCTCTGCCATTGTGATTGTGGCTGCAGACGTCCCACCAAGCCAGTGTAGAGGAAGTGCTCCGTGACCTCCTCGGTGCCACCACTGACCTGGAAGCCGCACAACCAGATGACTAATTTACTTTTGCTGGCGACTTCAATCAGACTAACTTAAAAACAGTCCTGTATAAATACTATCAGACTTTGCTACCAGAGGGGAGGACATATTAGACCTGGTTTATATCAACACCCTTGTGATGATTACAAGGCTGACCTCTGCACCCACCTTGGATACTCTGACCACTTATTTATTATGCTAATTGATGTATAAGGACCACTGATTAAACAAGTCAAACCAGTTCAAAGGGAGATAAAGACCTGGTTAGAAGGAGCAACTGCAGTGTTACAGGACTGTTTTGAAAACATAGACTGGAACATTTTCAGGAAAATGGCTACCCAAGTCCATTGCATTAACCGATGAATATGCGGGATCTGTGACTGGCTATAAAGAGCAGTGTACTGGGGACATCACTGTCACTGAACACATCTCTGTCAGGGCAAATCAGAAGTCACGGTTGAGAACAGGGCTCTGGGGGCTGCTGAGAGATCGGGAATGTTCCTTCAGTTCAGGGAAGAAGACAGCTCTCAACCAGGTCAGCAAGAGCTGCACTTTTCCACGCCATCAGGAAGGCAAAATGAAATGATTCACAAGGAACAGACAGCCACTTCTGTGATACCAGAGGCATGCGGTAGGGCATTCAGGCCATAACAGACTGCAAGTCCACTCTGCGTGTCAACGACAGTGACGTTTCTCTCCCTGATACATGGAATGTCCTTTACACGCGGTTTAATGCGCAGAATGGTGTACCGGTGAGAAAGACTCCACCTCCTGTACCAGCCCCCCCCCCCCCCCCCGAGGAACAGGCACTCTGCCTGGTCACAGATGATTGTGAGGAAGACCTGGCCAGTGCCAGCCCACGTAAAGCTGCAGGGTCTGAAACAATCCTTGTCAGGTGCTGAGAGACCATGAAATCCAGATGTCGAAGATGAGAGACATCTTTAATGTCTCTGTGGAAAAGTCTGCTGTCCCCACCAACCTCAGGGCAGCCGCCATTATTCCATTTGGCAATAGTAACCTGCCTTAATGACGGTCTTCCAGTGCCACTGATCTCAACAACAATGAAGTGTTTTGAGCAGCTGGTTATGGATCACATTCCTGCTGCACTGGACCCTTTCCAGTTTGCTTATCACTCAAATCAGTTCACTGGCGTAATGGGGAACCAGCCAGACGTGTCAGCGACCATCAGCGACGTTTTGCAGACAGCATACAAAAGTACTAGATACTCTAATGGATATACTCCTTCTGAACTGCATTTGCTGCAGTCTGCAGTCTGTCATTTCCTTTTTCAGGATGGATTTTTGAATGGACTAAGCGACCTGGCACTTTTGCAATCTCTAGCGGAATTTGGTGAACTATACTCTTGAGAGTGGAGGTACAGCCGGGATGGTCCTTCCTGAGGGTGGATGCTGTGTCGAGGCCTGATGGTGGAAGACAAACCCATGGGGGTGTGGGGGGCTCCATTACTGCTCTGCAATTAGTGTTGAGCAAGATTGAAATCGTCGAGGATGAGAGTGGAAAACAAGCAGCTGTTCAGCACCGCTTCTTGCACGGAATGGCCACTCTCCGATCAACATCGACGACTCCTCCGTAGAGATCATTAAGAGCACCAAATTTCTTGGTGTTCACCTGGCGGAGAATCTCTCCTGGTCCCTCTACACCAGCTCCATAGCAAAGAAAGCCCAGCAGCATCTCTACTTCCTGCGAAGGCTGAGAAAAGTCCATCTCCCACCCCCCATCCTCACCACATTTTACAGAGGTTGTATTGAGAGCATCCTGAGCAGCTGCATCATGGCCTGGTTCAGAAATTGCACCATCTCCGATCGCAAAACCCTGCAGCGGATAGTGAGGTCAGCTGAGAAGATCATCGGGGTCTCTCTTCCCGCCATTACAGACATTTACACCACACACTGCATCCGTAAAGCCAACAGCATTGTGAAGGATCCCACGCACCCCTCATACAAACTCTTCTCCCTCCTGCCATCTGGCAAAAGGTACTGAAACATTCGGGCTGTCATGACCAGACTATGTAATAGTTTCTTCCCCCAAGCCATCAGACTCCTCAACACCCGAAGCCTGGACTGACACCAACCTACTGCCCTCCACTGTGCCTATAGTCTTGTTTATTATTTATTGTAATGCCTGCACTGTTTTGTGCACTTTATGCAGTCCTGGATAGGTCTGTAGTTTAGTGTAGTTTTGTGTTGTTTTACGTAGTTCAGTGTAGTTTTTGTATTGTTTCATGTAGCACCATGGTCCTGAAAAACGTTGTCTCATTTTTAATGTTTACTGTACCAGCAGTTATGGTCGAAATGACAATAAAAAGTGACTTGATTTGTCCCGGACCTGTCTCCCTCTCTTCTCACTGCTACCGTCAGGCAGGAGGTGCACGAGTCTTGGATACCACACTGCTAAGTTCAGGAGTAGTCATTGCCCTGCAGCCACTGGGCACCAGTGGGGGGGGGGTGTGCTTTACTCACCTCCGTACTGAATGGGCTCTGCAGTTTCGGGGTCTCTATGCTTCATGTTTCACCCCAGCACTTATCCCTGCAAGTGGCCAAAGTGCTACACCTGCCCATTCACCTCCACTCAGTCCTAAACAGTCCTTCCAGGTGAGGTGACTCTTCACCTGTGCATCTGCTGGTGTCGTCTATTGTGATTGATGCTCCCAATGCATTTACAATGGGCCTCCTCTACATGGTGAGACCGGTTGTAAACTGGGGGACAGCTTCATCGAGCACCTCTACACAATCCACCACAAGCGGGACTTGCCGATGGTCAAATATTTTAGTGCCAATTCCCATTCCCATTCTGACCTGTCAGTCCATGGCCTCATCCTGGCACAAGAGGATACCGCCCTTAGAGTGGAGGAACAACACCGTATATTCCATCTAGGTAGCCTCCAACCTGATGACGTAAGTATCGATTTCTCCTTCTGGTAAACAAATTCCACCCCCACCTTCCTTTATTCCTACTCTAACTTTTTACCTCTTCTCTCCTGCCTATCACCTCCCCCAGGGCCCCCTTCTCCTTCTTTTTCTCCTATGGTCCATTTACCTCTCCTATCAGATTCCTTCCTCGCCAGCCCTTGACCTTTCCCACCCACCTGGTTCACCTATCACCTTCCAGCTAGCCTCCTTCCCCTCCCCACACCTTTTTATCCTGGCTTCTTCCCCCTTCCTTCTCAGTCCTGAAGAAGGGTCTCAGCCCCAAATGTTGGCTGTTTATTCATTTCCATAGATGCAGCCTGATCTGCTGAGTTCCTCCTGCATTTTGTCTGTGTTGCTTTCAATAAGAAAAGGCTTTTTCCAGTGAGCTTGGTTGAGATGAGAACCAGAGGTCATGGGTTAAAGGTGAAAGGTGAAATGTTTAAGGGCAACATGGGGGGAACTTCTTCACTCAGAAGGTGGTGAGAGTGTGGAATGGACTGCCAGCAGAAGTGGTGGTTTGGAGTTTATTTTCAACATTGAAGAGAAATTTGGACGGGAGGGGTTTGGAGGGCGATGGTCCAGGTGGGTCTGGGGAGAACAATAGTTCAGCATGGCCTAGATGGGCTGAAGGGTCAGTTCCTGTGCTGTGGTGTTTAGTAACTCTATGACTCTATACCTCCCAGGTCCTGTCTCACTGCATTGAAATCTGCCTTCCCACAGATATGGCCCTTTCTCCCGGAAAGCCTAAACTTTTTCCATGAACTGTGATCAGCGTTTCCAAAGGTTTCCTCCACAGAGTCATCTATCTAGAGCAACAACATGGTAACATACCGTTCTGGCCCACAACAGCCAATTTCACCCATGTGACCAATTGACCTACCGACCTTGGACTGTTTGGAGGAAACCTCAGCACCCAGAGGAAACCCACACAGACACGGGGGGAACATACAAACTCCTTACAGACAGCAGCAGAGCTGAACCCAGGTCACTGGCATCACAATATCAGTACGTTACAGTGCTGCCTCATTTCTATCACTTGCCCCTCATTCCCTTAGATAAGGTCAGGATGGACTCTCTACATCTCAATCCCACTCAGTGTTGGGAAATTTCAGATCCTCCTCCACCACAACGCTTTTGTTCTTCTGCAGTCTGCCTCCATATCTGTTGTTCTAATTCTCACTGACTATTGGGAGGGCCAGCAAACTACTTGCCTCTCTCAGAACTGTGGCTCACCTCCACAATTGATAAGGTGACAATATAGTTGTCAATGGGGAAAAACAGAGTTAGTGGTTAGAGTTCAAGTCACGATAACAGGCCTATTCATCACATTTTCAAAATAAAGGTGTAATTAATAGCTACAAGTTGATTTTGTAAACTGAAAATATCAGATTAACCAGTGACACTTTGAATTTGATGCAGCAAGGAGTTCAGAAACCTAATGGCCTTTGGGAAGAAACTGTTTCTCATCCTGATCGTTCTTGTCCTTATGCATTGCAGTCTCCTGCCTGATGGTAGAAGGTCAAAGAGGATGCTGGATGGATGGGTGGGATCCTTGATAATACTAAGGGCCCTGCATATGCAGCGCTCCTCATAAATGTCCCCGATGGATGGTAGGGAGACCCTATGATCCTCTCAGCTGTTCTCACAGTCCTTTGTAGGGACTTCCCTCGACTGCTCCCATCCCAGATGAAGATGCAACTTGTTAGGATGCTCTCAATGGTGCTCCTGTAAAATGCAGTTAAGATGGGGAGGGGTGCCTTGTTTGCTTCAATCTTCTTAGGAAGCAGAGGTGCTGCTGTGCCTTCTTGTTCAGGGAGATGATATTAAGGGACCGATGATGTGAACTCCCAGGGACTTGATGCACTTAACTCTATGGAGGAGCCATGTGTTCATAGAGGGGGGTGACTTGTCCATACCTTCCCGAAGTCCACAGTGATTTCCTTGGTCTTCGCTACATTCAGGCTTGGGTTGTTCTTCTCACACCAATCCACTGGCCATTCCACTCCTCTCTATCTCCATCTTGCCATTGTTCTTGATGAGACCAACCACTGTTGTGCCATCCGCACACTTGACGATGCAGTTTGAGATGGATCCTGTCACATAGTCATACATCAGCAGTGTGAACAGCAGCAGGCTGAGCACACAGCCTTGGGGTGTGCCAGTGCTCAGCATAATGGGATGAGGGGCATTGCTGCCCACCTGGACCGCCTGTGGCCTTGCTGTTAACAAGTCCAGTATCCAATTGCAGAAGGAGATGTTAGACCCAGTGAAGACAGTTTCCCCACCAGTTTCTGGGGTATGATGGTGTTGATTACTGCAGAACTAGTTCCTGAAAGAAATTCAACCCACATAAGCATTCCCTAACTCATCAATTGTGTTCTATCCTGTTGGTGTTATGGAAACGTGTGTTACAACAGAACTATCTGCACTAGACAGGGCAGCTGCTATCTCACAGCTCCAGAGAGCCGGTGTCAATCCTGACTTGAGGTGCAGTCTGCGTGGCGTTTGAATGTTCTCCCTGTGACTACACGGGATTCCTTGACGTGCTCCGGTTTCCAGGTGCCAAAGACGGGTGGTCAGTGGGTTAATTGCCTGCTGTAAGTTGCCCCTGGTGTGGATGAGTGGTCGAGTCCATGGGGAGCTGATTGGGATAATAAGATTAACGCAATAGAAAGGAAGGACATAAGCCGGGAAGATGTGGAATCGATATGGGTAGAGCTGCGTAACACTAAGGGGCAGAAGACGCTGGTGGGAGTTGTGTACAGGCCACCTAACAGTAGTAGTGAGGTCGGAGATGGTATTAAACAGGAAATTAGAAATGTGTGCAATAAAGGAACAGCAGTTATAATGGGTGACTTCAATCTACATGTAGACTGGGTGAACCAAATTGGTAAAGGTGCTGAGGAAGAGGATTTCTTGGAATGTATGCGGGATGGTTTTTTGAACCAACATGTCGAGGAACCGACTAGAGAGCAGGCTATTCTGGACTGGGTTTTGAGCAATGAGGAAGGGTTAATTAGCGATCTTGTCGTGAGAGGCCCCTTGGGTAAGAGTGACCATAATATGGTGGAATTCTTCATTAAGATGGAGAGTGACGTAGTTAATTCAGAAACAAAGGTTCTGAACTTAAAGAGGGGTAACTTTGAAGGTATGAGACATGAATTAGCTAAGATAGACTGGCAAATGACACTTCAAGGATTGACGGTGGATATGCAATGGCAGGCATTTAAAGGTTGCATGGATGAACTACAACAATTGTTCATCCCAGTTTGGCAAAAGAATAAATCAAGGAAGGTAGTGCACCCGTGGCTGACAAGAGAAATTAGGGATAGTATCAATTCCAAAGAAGTAGCATACAAATTAGCCAGAGAAAGTGGCTCACCTGAGGACTGGGAGAAATTCAGAGTTCAGCAGAGGAGGACAAAGGGCTTAATTAGGAAGGGGAAAAAAGATTATGAGAGAAAACTGGCAGAGAACATAAAAACGGACTGTAAAAGCTTTTATAGATATGTAAAAAGGAAAAGACTGATAAAGACAAATGTAGGTCCCCTGCAAACAGAAACAGGTGAATTGATTATGGGGAGCAAGGACATGGCAGACCAATTGAATAATTACTTTGGTTCTGTCTTCACTAAGGAGGACATAAATAATCTTCCAGAAATAGTAAGGGACAGAGGGTCCAGTGAGATGGAGGAACTGAGCGAAATACATGTTAGTAGGGAAGTGGTGTTAGGTAAATTGAAGGGATTGAAGGCAGATAAATCCCCAGGGCCAGATGGTCTGCATCCCAGAGTGCTTAAGGAAGTGGCCCAAGAAATAGTGGATGCATTAGTGATAATTTTTCAAAACTCGTTAGATTCTGGACTAGTTCCTGAGGATTGGAGGGTGGCTAATGTAACCCCACTTTTTAAAAAAGGAGGGAGAGAGAAACCGGGGAATTATAGGCCGGTTAGCCTAACGTCGGTGGTGGGGAAACTGCTGGAGTCAGTTATCAAGGATGTGATAACAGCACATTTGGAAAGCGGTGAAATGATCGGACAAAGTCAGCATGGATTTGTGAAAGGAAAATCATGTCTGACGAATCTCATAGAATTTTTTGAGGATGTAACTAGTAGAGTGGATAGGGGAGAACCAGTGGATGTGGTATATTTGGATTTTCAAAAGGCTTTTGACAAGGTCCCACATAGGAGATTAGTGTGCAAACTTAAAGCACACGGTATTGGGGGTAAGGTATTGGTGTGGGTGGAGAATTGGTTAGCAGACAGGAAGCAAAGAGTGGGAATAAACGGGACCTTTTCAGAATGGCAGGCGGTGACTAGTGGGGTACCGCAAGGCTCAGTGCTGGGACCCCAGTTGTTTACAATATATATTAATGACTTGGATGAGGGAATTAAATGCAGCATCTCCAAGTTTGCGGATGACACGAAGCTGGGTGGCAGTGTTAGCAGTGAGGAGGATGCTAAGAGGATGCAGGGTGACTTGGATAGGTTGGGTGAGTGGGCAAACTCATGGCAGATGCAATTTAATGTGGATAAATGTGAAGTTATCCACTTTGGTGGCAAAAATAGGAAAACAGATTATTATCTGAATGGTGGCCGATTAGGAAAAGGGGAGGTGCAACGAGACCTGGGTGTCATTATACACCAGTCATTGAAAGTGGGCATGCAGGTACAGCAGGCGGTGAAAAAGGCGAACGGTATGCTGGCATTTATAGCGAGAGGATTCGAGTACAGGAGCAGGGAGGTACTACTGCAGTTGTACAAGGCCTTGGTGAGACCACACCTGGAGTATTGTGTGCAGTTTTGGTCCCCTAATCTGAGGAAAGACATCTTTGCCATAGAGGGAGTACAAAGAAGGTTCACCAGATTGATTCCTGGGATGGCAGGTCTTTCATATGAAGAAAGACTGGATGAACTGGGCTTGTACTCGTTGGAATTTAGAAGATTGAGGGGGGATTGAAACGTATAAGAACTGGGCTTGTACTCGTTGGAATTTAGAAGATTGAGGGGGGATTGAAACGTATAAGATCCTAAAGGGATTGGACAGGCTAGATGCAGGAAGATTGTTCCCGATGTTGGGGAGGTCTAGAACGAGGGGTCACAGTTTGAGGATAGAGGGGAAGCCTTTTAGGACCGAGGTTAGGAAAAACTTCTTCACACAGAGAGTGGTGAATCTGTGGAATTCTCTGCCACAGCAAACTGTTGAGGCCAGTTCATTAGCTATGTTTAAAAGGAAGTTAGATATGGCCCTTGTGGCTACAGGGGTCAGGGGGTATGGAGGGAAGGCTGGGTTCTGAGTTAGATGATCAGCCATGATCATAATAAATGGCGGTGCAGGCTCGAAGGGCCGAATGGCCTACTCCTGCACCTATTTTCTATGTTTCTATGTTTCTAAAATGGAAAGATGATAAATAGGAGCATGCAGTCAGAGGGCTGAAGGGCCTGTGACTCACTGAAGGCTGTTCCCAGTCCGTCCACGAGCCGACACCCCAGACGGTGCTACGCTGCCAGTGATGTTCTCCCAGTGGGAAGGTGGTTTGGAAAATGACCAGTGACGCTCCCTCAATAATACTTATCCCCAAAGCAGCACCATCTAAAATAACGTTCTTGCAGATGTTCACTTCTGGTGGGAGCAGTCTGCACACAAATTATTTCCTGCATGACCAGTGCCAAGTCATCGGGTATGTTTAAAGCGGGGTCACAGGTTTTTGATTAGTCAGGGTGTCAAAGGTAATGGGAGAAGTCAGGAGATTGCAGTTGAGAGGAATAATAAATCAGTCAGGATGGAATGACAGAACAAACTCGTTGGGCTGAATGGCTTAATTCTGCTCCTATGTCTTATGTCTTATAGTCACCAACCTATTCTGTTCCCTATATGTGAATCAGGGTCCCATCTCTTTAGACCCACCCTAAATAACTTTAAAACTGTTGAGTAACACCGGCAAATGTCCCTGAATGGATGTTGGACCTCTCCAGTCAGTTCATCTGTCCTGTTTTCCTGTTTCTATCCTCACTAACTCTGGCACAAGGAGTCATCCTGAGATTACACCCCGAGAGGAGCTGCTATTCAACTTTCCATCAAACACTTTGAGCATGTGACAAAGCAAATGATGAAAGTAAACCAGTGGCTGTGGTGTAGGTGGATTCTAGTAAGGCGTTTGATAAGGTTCTCCATGGTTAGTGCATTCAGATAGCCAGGAGGCATGGGATGCAGGAAAACTTTGATGTGTGGATACCAAACTGGCTTGTGCATAGAAGGCAGAGGGTGATTGGAGATGGAGTGTATTCTGCCTGGAGTTTGGTGACCACAGGTGCTCCACAGGGACCTATGCAGAGACCCCTGCTTTTTGTGATTTTTATGAATGACTTGGATGAGGAAGTGGAAAGGTGGGTTAGTAAGTTTGCAGATGACACAAAGTTAGGTGGCGACATGGATAGTATAGAAGGTTGTCAGAGAAAAGACCATAAGACATAGGAGAAGAATAAAAACTTTGAGCCCATTGTGTCAGCTCTGTCATTCCATCCTGCCTGATCCTGGATCCCACTCAACCCCACACATCTGCCTTCTCACCATATCCCTTGATGCCCTGACCGATCAGGAAATGATCAACTTCCACCTTAAATATACCAACGGACTTGGCCTCCACCGCAGTCTGTGGCAGAGCATTCCACAGATTCACTACTCTCTGGCTAAAGAAATTCCTCCTTACCTCCGTTCTAAAGTGTCACCCCTCAATTTTGAGGCTGTGTCCTCTAGCTCTGGATACCCCTACCAGAGGAAACATCCTCTCCACATCCACCTTATCTAGTCCTTTCAATACTCGGTAGGTTTCAATGAAATTCCCCCACATCCTTCTGAATTCCAGTGAGTACAGGCCCAAAGCTGCCCAAAGTCGATTACATTTTAACACTTTCATTCCTGGAATCATCCTCACGAACCTCCTCTGGACCTTCCCCAATGACAACACATCCTTTCTGAGATATGGGGCCTGAAACCGTTAACAATACTCCAAGTGCGGCCTGACTAGTGTCTTATAAAGGCTCAGCATTATCTCCTTGCTTTTATAGAAACGTAGAAAACATACAGCACAATACAGGCCATTCAGTCCACAAAGCTGTGCCGAACATGTCCCTACCTTAGAACTACCTAGGCTTACCCATAGCCCTCTATTTTGCTAAGCTCCATGTATACATCCAGGAGTCTCTTAAAAGACCCTATCATTTCCACCTCCACCACTGCCGCTGGCAACCCATTCCACGCACTCACCACTCTCTGCATAAAACAACTTACCCCTGACGTCTCCTCTGTACCTACTTCCAAGCACCTTAAAACTGCGCCCTCTCATGCTAGCCATTTCAGCCCTGGGTAAAAGCCTCTGACTATCGACATGATCAATGCCTCTCATTATCTTATACACCTCTATCAGGTCACCTCTCATCCTCCGTCGCTCCAAGGACAAAAGGCCAAGTTCACTCAACCTATTCTCATAAGGCATGCTCCCCAATCCAGGCAACATCCTTGTAAATCTCCTCCGCACCCTTTCTATAGCTTCCACATCCTTCCTGTAGTGAGGCAACCAGAATTGAGCACAGTACTCCAAGTAGGGTCTGACCAGGGTGCTATAAAGTTGCAACATTACCTCTCAGCTCCTAAACTCAATCCCATGATTGATGAAGGCCAATGCACCGTATACTTTCTTAACCACAGAGTCAACCTGCGTAGCAGCTTTGAGTGTCCTATGGACTCGGATGCCAAGATCCCTCTGATCCTCCACACTGCCAAGAGTCTTGCCATTAATGCTATATTCTGCCATCATATTTGATCTACCAAAATGAACCACCTCACACTTATCTGGGTTGAAAGCCATCTGCCACTTGTCAGCCCAGTTTTGCATCCTATCAATGTCCCGCTGTAACCTCTGACAACCCTCCACACTATCCACAACCCCCAACCTTTGTGTCATCAGCAAACTTACTAATCCATCCCTCCACTTCCTCATCCAGGTCATTTATAAAAATCACAAAGGGTAGGGTCCCAGAACAGATCCCTGAGGCACACCACTGGTGACCGACCTCCATGCAGAATATGACCCGTCTACAACCATTCTGCCTTCTGTGGGCAAGCCAGTTCTGGATCCACAAAGCAATGTCCCCTTGGATCCCATACCTCCTTACTTTGTTAATAAGCCTCGCATGGGGTACCTTATCAAATGCCTTGCTGAAATCCATATATACTACATCTTCGGCTCTACCCTCATCAATGTGTTTAGTCACATCCACACCCTTTTATATTCCATTCCCCTTGAAATGAATGCCAACATTGCATTTGCCTTCTTTACCACAGACTCAACCTGTAAATTAACCTTCTGGCAGTCTTGCACGAGGGCTCCTAAGTCCCTCTGCACATCCGGTCTTTGAACCTTCTCTCCATTTAGATAATAGTCCGCACTATTGTTCCTTTTACTAAAATGCATTATTATACATTTCCCAACATCATATTCCATCTGCCACTTTTTTGCCCATTTTTCCAATTTGCCTAAGTCCTACTGCAATCGTATAACTTCCACAGCACTACCTAAGCCTCCACCTATCTGCGTATCATACTTAAACTTTGCCACAAAGCCATCAATTCCATTATCCAAATCATTGGCAAACAATGTGAAAAGTAGTGGTCCCAATACTGACCCCTGAGGAACACCACTAATCACTGGCAGCCAACCAGAAAAGGCCCCTTTCATTCCCACTCGCTGTCTCCTGCCTGTCAGCCATTCCACTATCCATGCCAGCATCTTTCCTGTAACACCATAGGATTTTATCTTGTTCAGCAGCCTCGTGTGTGGCACCTTATCAAATACCTTCTGAAAATCCAAGAAAATGATATCCACTGCCTCTCCTTTGTCTACCCTGCTTGGTACTTCCTCAACAGGTTTGTTAGGCAAGATTTCCCTTGACAGAAACCATGCTAACTTTGACTTATTTTGTCATTACTCTCCAAATACCTTGAAACTTCATCTTTAATAATAGATTCCAACACTTTCCCAGTTACTGAGGTTAGGCTAACTGGCCTATAATTTCCTTTCTTTTGCTTGCCTCCATTCTTAAAGAGTGGAGTGACATTTGCAATCTTCCAGTCCTCCGGGACCATGCCAGAATCAAGTGATTCTTGAAAGATCATGACCAATGCATTTGTTATCTCTTCAGCAGTCTGTCTCAGGACTCTGGGGTGTAGTCCATCTTCCCTGTTTTGAATAGATGCCCCTCTATCCTGAGGCTGTGCCCTCTTATCCACCTTGAGACCTTTGTAATAACAATGGCATTCACTCCTACTCCCTGACATTCACGGACCGCTGGCACACTGCTAGTGTGTTTCACAGTGAAGACTGATGCAAAGTACTCATTAAGTTCATCTGCCATTTCTTTATCCCCCATTACTACCTCACCAGCATCATTTCCCAGTGGTCCAATATCAACTCTCACCTCCCTTTGCTCTTTATGTAACTGAAAAAAACTTTTGGTATCTTGCTTTATATTATTGGCTAGTCTGCCTTCATATTTCATCTTTTCCCTTCTTATAACTCTTTTAGTTGCCTTTTGTTGGATTTTAAAAGCTTCCCATCATCCAACTTCCCACTCACTTTTGCCATCTTATATGCCCTTTCCTTCATTTTTATGCGGTTCTTAACTTCCCTTGTCAGCCACGGTTGCCTACCCCTGACATTTGAGAACTTCTTCCTCTGTGGGACGTATCTCTCCTGTGCCTTGTGAACTATTCCCAGAAACTTCAACCATCTCTGCCCTGCCATCATCCCCGCCAGTATCCTCCTCCAATCCACCTGGGCAAGCTCCTCTCTCATGCCTCTGTAATTCCCATTATTCCATTGTGATACTGACACATGTGAGTTATGCTTCTCCCTCTCAAATTGCAGTATGAATTAAATCATATTATGATCAATCCCCACCCATGTTGTTGTATCAGTATGGATATTTGCTGCTGCCCTGGCTGTAGTCACTTCGCCAGTGAAGGCAGATGCATTGTACTCACATAGTGCTGTAACTCTGCCCTTATCAGCTTCTCAGTTTGCCCTTAACACGACCCACTCCTCGGTGTACGGCCTTTGACTATGCTTGGATTTCCATTTATCTGGGCGGCTGGTCTTTTCTGATGGGCTCTCCCTGTCTCTCTTACTTCCCCTTTGATTCCTCTACTCCTCACCATCTGACACATCACAGACCACACTGACTTCCTCGGCCTCTCTTTCACCATCAGGGAGGGCTGAGGTTGTTTGTTTTCCTCCCCCCTTGGTGGGAATGTGCCTCAACTGCACCATAAAACGATAAGACCAAACACATAGGAGCAGAATGAGTCAGCTCTGCCATTCCATCATGGCTAATTTATTATCCCTCTCATCCCCATTCACCTGCTTTCCTACCTTTGACACCCAGACTAATCAAAAGCCTATCAACCTCTGCATTAAATATATCTAATGACTTGGCCTCCACACCATCTGTGGCAATTAATTCCTCTGGCCGAAGAAATTCCTCCTCACCTCTGTTCTAAAGGAACATTCTTATAATCTGGAGCTGTGCTCTCTGGTCCTAGACTCCCCCACTGTAAGGAGCATCCTCCCCATGTCCACTCTGTCAAGGCTTTTCAATATTCAATAGATTTCAATAAGATACCCTCTCATTTTTCTAAACTGCAATGAGTACAGGCTAGGAGCCATCAAACACTTTCCTGGGAGCATTCTCATGAACATCCTCTGAGCTTTCACCAATGGCAGCACATCCTTTCTTAGATAAGGGACTCAAAAATACTCACCATATTCCACGTGAGGTCTGACCAATGCCTTCCAAAGCCTGAGCATTACATGCATGCTTCTATATTCCAGTTTCTCAAAATGTATGTTAACATTGCACTTGCCTTTCTTACTCAAGTTAACCTTTAGAGAACCTTGCACAAGGTCTCCCAAGTCCCTTTGCACTTCTGATTTCTAAATTTTATTTCCATTTAGAAAATAGTCTATGTCCCTTCTACCAAAGTGCAAGACATTGCACTTCCTACACTGTATTCCATCTGCAATGTTGCCCATTCTCCCAATCTGCATAGTCTTCATGCAGACTCCCTGCTTCCTCAATAACACCTGTCCCACCACCCATCTTTGTGCGTCTGCAAACTGTTGCACCTGGCATGGATACAACCACACTACTGTAACCTGCTGATGTAGCCTGGACTAGTCTCTCAGCTCTTAAACCACACGAAACATCACACACCTGCTGTTTTCACAATGACGTTCTTCCCAGGCAGGGTGAAGTTGACTGACAGCAGCCTGCTTCTTCGTTTTCACAATGACGTTCTTCCCAGGCAGGGTGGAGGTGACTGACGGCAGCAGGGGTGTACTGCTGAGGAAAAGATGCACCCACCAGTGTACCATTGGTGAGGAACTGCAGGCATCAGCTTCCTGGTAAAGGTAGTTTGCAGTGTGGGTAGTATCCACAGTGACATTTCTCCTGCCCACTTCGACCTGGACACATACATGCAACGGTAGACTGCAGCCAATGCCCTTTTCTGCTGCTCTGATAGTTGGTATATTAATGGAGGAAGTCATTCTGCAGCTTACCTGTTTCCCCAACACAACCTGCCCCTCCACCTATCTTCATACTGTTACGTACCCCGTAACTGGGTTGCCAAACCAGCAGAAATGGACCACTCAGTTGGAGTCTGGATTACTGGAACTAAGAAAGTTTTATTAAAGAAATAAGCAACACCTAATAGTAAGGATATAAATGCAACAGGTTAGCAATGAATAAACACACATGTATACAGAACTAGGATAATAGGGTCAATCAAGCTCTATCGCAGTCTAGGGGTAAGACGATCAATCACAAGTGACAGAGTTCAGTTTAGTTCAGTTCGCAGTAACCGCCGTCATGCCGTTGGAGAGAGAGAGAGAACGAATGAATATGCAAATCGGATTCCAAACCTTCGATATTCCTCGCAGTTAGCTTTCGGGCGAGCCCTTTGTAATGTCTTCTGAGGTCACTGACTGTGACCCTTCCGTTCTAGACACAATCGTTCTTCAGCGGTGAACCCGACACCCAGGCAAGGGCGGACACACACCAGGTTCCTCCAGACCTCCAAAACTCCCACCGACTTGTGGGGGGGGCCGCACCGCTTCCAGGGTCTTGTTACCTCGTGGTGTCGTGTGTTGTGTCTTAGCAAACCTGCCCCTTTTTATCCCCCTGCTGGGGTATCGCCTGTCCATCACACTTCAAACAGTTCAGGGTTCAAAAGGAGCCAGTCTTGATAATACTCAGACCGGTGTCTCCTTCTGTTAAACTCTCTCGTCTCTTCATTAACATTTTCAAATGCTGCTCCATTGTCTTACTTATCTCTCTCTCCTGAAGACAGGTGGCAGATCAACTGTTGATCCCACTGGTGCTAGCACAGGACAGTTAACATCTTAGTCTATGTGTACTTTTGTAACCCTCTTTCGTCACACCCCTCCCCTTTAAGGATTTTTACCGGGGTAAAAATTATAAGCATGAAATCATTATTAGATACAGACAAATATACATCTTCATCAGCTATTTGGCTAATACAGAGACTTTTTAAGTTGTCAACACCTGGACAGACAGTCAGCAATCACATTTTCTGTCCCTTTTATACGTGTTATTTTAATAATCCTCTAAACCAGGCTCCAACTTAGCAAACTTCATAGTGGCCAAAAACACTGATGAATTGTGATCAGTGTAACTCTCATTGGGTTTCGTCCCAGACCACAATAACAAGGGTCGTCCCATTCCAACTTAGTTTTCTCTCGCAAGGGCTTAGTAGGAGGGGGAGGGGTAGTACCTGCAAAGTTATTGCAAAACTTCCTACAGTACCCCACCATCTCCAAGAGCCTTCTGAGGGCCCTCTTGTCTGTCGGGGTTGGGATGTCAGAGATAGCCCGCACTTTAGCTTGCATCGCTGCCAGCTGCCCCTGTGTTACCACAATTCCCAGATAAGTGACCTTCGCGTGGCCGAACTCATTTTTTTTCAGGGTTCACTATCAAGCTGGCTTCAGACAGCCGTATTACATCGCCAATACACACCTCTGTGTTCGTCAGCCCTTTCGTCACTGAATTACTCATTCTATAGGAATGTTGCTCACTAGGCTAACCTAGCGTGACAAATACCACCCAACGTCCCAGTTCTTTGCATCGCCTCAGGACAATCAAACACACGTGTGCGAGCCATTTAATTAGCTCTCCTAAAGGGTCGCTTTGTTCGGGAATTAAGGGAGAGACCTTATCAGCAGCGCTGGCCAAAACAATAGCCTTCTCCCATCTGGTCGGTACCATACTCATCTTTTCAAAATGGTTTTTCCCCTTATCAGGTGGCACCCTAGCTTCATTGATCTCCGCGCTAACACCGACTAGGTTTGTTAGCATATCAAAAGCCTGTGACCGTCTCAGTTCGCGTCTGCAATAATCAATAACATCCTTCCTCCTGTGCAGCCAGAAGAACTCTCTCATGGCTTCGTCGACTGTTTCCTTCTGCACCTCAAAATGTCCACCGAGGGGTACCTTGTGGGCCAGGTTAAAAATCTCATCCCCATAACTCTTTTGCACCACCCCCCATTCCTCATCTGCGGTACCTGGTCTCCCTTCCTTCCTTAGCACCTCTCCCTTCACACCGTAATTCACTGGCTCCCTTCCTAATTCTGTTTCACAGAGAGCTGTTTCCTCGTCTCGCTCCTGTGCCTGTATAAAGTCCTTCTTTTCTAATGATAAATCTACCTTAATTTCCCCACTTCCTCCTGTTTCATTACGCTCCTTCTTTTCACTTTCTACCCCCTCCTCGTACAAGGCTGGTAGAAACGTCTCAGCAGTCTCTCTGGACATACAGCGAGTCACTGCGCAAACAGGATGAACCTGTGAGTCCATGGCGGGGCCTCGATGCTGGCAGGCGGCCCTGTCAATCTCACTGCCGAGAACACAATTCCCCTGGCAAGGTCATTACCGAGCAAGACTTCCACGCCTTTCATCGGTCATTCGGGCCTCACCCCGATCGTGACCGGTTCAGCGACCAAGTTGCTTTGTAGGTGTATCTGGTGCAAAGGTACTGCTTCTGTCCCTTCCCCAGTACCTTTGACCCTGACCTCCCCAGTCTGGGTCTCTGAACTAAACTCTAACACACTCTTCAATATCAATGACTGACACGTTCCCGTGTCTCTCCAGATCCGCACTGGAACTGGGTTTAATCCCTCCTTCTCTGACACCAATCCGGCCGAGATAAACCTCTCGCGCCCTTCCTGAACTTTGCTAGCCCTCTCCTCTCCTAGCGGTTTGTTTACCAGCTCAATACAGCCAGTCGGAAACGCCGCCTTTCCTTTTCCTGTCTCCTTCTTTGGGGCAAAGCACCTGGACGCAAAGTGTCCGGCTTTCCCACAATTATAACATACGACCCCAGGAGACTTCCTACCAGACTGCTCCCGGTCTAACTTATCCTTCTCACTAGTCCCCGGCTTATTTTCTGACTTTTCTGGCGGACTGTCCCCGCCGTCCTGACTACCCTTCTGGTAGCCTTTACTCGGGGCAAACTTCGTTTTATGTGTCAACGCGTACTCATCCACTAACTTAGCAGTTGCGGCTAACATGGCTGCCTCTTTCTCATCTAGGTAGGGTCTCATACCCTCAGGGACACAACCTTTAAACTGCTCAATCAGGATCAGTTGTAGCAGTCTGTCATAATCCCCATTGACCCCTTTCGAGGCGCACCAACACTCACAATATGTCTGCATCTCACAGGCAAACTCTAAATACGTGCGGTTCCACTACTTCCTCGCATTCCGGAACCTCTGCCGGTATGCCTCCAGGACCAACTCATAAATCCTGAGGATGGCCTCTTTCACCACCTCATACCTCTGGGCATCTTCTGCGGACAAGGCCGAGTAAGCTTGTTGGGCTTTCCCTTTAAGTACACTCTGAAGCAAAACAGCCCACTTATCCCTCAGCCAGTCCTGACTTGCAGTGACTTTTTCGAAATGGAGAAAGTACCGATCAACATCGGCCTCCTCAAATGGGGGAAGCAACCTAACCTCCTGGGTCGCCCTGAACCTTCCACCTTGGTTCGGCATGGGGCCCTGCGCTAGTGTCATCTTTAACCTCTCCAGCTCGAATTCCCTTTCCTTCTGTTTCTCTTCTCACTCCAACTGCCTCTCTTCTCGCTCCGTTTGTGCCTCTCTCTCTCTCGCCGTTCTAACTGTCTCTCTCTCTCCTGCCTTTCTAACTGTTTCTCTTCATGTTCTAGCTGCCGTACCCGGAACTTGTGCTCGAGTCTCAGTTTTTCAATCTGCACCTGTACTGCGTCTCCACCAGGTTTTCCAATAGATATCACCTCCAGCTCCCCTTGGGGAAACATACCTTTAGATACATAGTGCTCTACAATAGCTCTGTGTATCTCCTCTCTCCTCATTGTCGACTTCCCCTTAACAAGATTCAACTGTTTGGCCACAGCTGCCAATTCTGCTTTCCTGGCATCCTCTAATGCCTCCAAGGTCGGTGCCTTTAGAAATTCCCCAACCTCCATTTCTGCTGTTTGCCTTTTCTTTCTTTCGGGAATTTTAACCCAATCAATTTACCCCGTCCCAAATTTAGCATTCAAAATCGCAGACGAGAACCCCACTTATGTTACGTACCCCATAACTGGGTTGCCAAACCAGCAGAAATGGACCACTCAGTTGGAGTCTGGATTACTGGAACTAAGAAAGTTTTATTAAAGAAATAAGCAACACAGTACTCTAATAGTAAGGATATAAATGCAACAGATTAGTAATGAATAAACACGCATGTACACAGAACTAGGATAATAAGGTCAATCAAGCTCTATCGCAGTCTAGGGGTAAGATGATCAATCACAAATGACAGAGTTCAGTTTAGTTCAGTTCGCAGTAACTGCCATTGTGCCGTTGGAGAGAGAGAGGGAACGAATGAATATGCAAATCGGATTCCACACAGACCTTCGATATACCTCAGAGTCAGCTTTCGGGCGAGCCCTTTGTAATGTCTTCTGAGGTCACCGACTGTGACCCCTCCATTCCAGACACGATCGTTCTTCTGCGGTGAACCTGACACCCAGGCAAGGGCGGACACACACACCAGGTTCCCGCCCGACCGTATCTTTCCACCCTGTGCGTCTATGGCTGGTCCCGCAACCAGACCTCCAAAACTCCCACCGATTTGTGGGGGCGCACCATTTCCAGGGTCTCGTTACCTCATGGTGTCCTGTGTCGTGTCTTAGCGAACCTGCCCCTTTTTATCCCCCTGCTGGGGTATCGCCTGTCCATCACACTTCAAACAGTTCAGGATTCAAAAGGAGCCGGTCTTGATAATACGCAGACCGGTGTCTCCTTCCGTTAAACTCTCTCGTCTATTCACTAACATTTCCAAGTGCTGCTCCATTGTCTTACTTATCTCTCTCTCCTGAAGACAGGTGGCAGATCAACTGTTGATCCCACTGGTGCTAGCACAGGACAGTTAACATCTTAGTCTATGTGTACTTTTGTAACCCTCTTTCGTCACAATACCATCTGCAAATATGGTCACAAAGCCATCAATTCAATCACCCTAATCATTGGAATATAATGTGAAAAGAGGCAGTCTCAACACAGAACCCTGTGGAACTGGCAGCCAGCTAGAAAAGACCCCCTTTACTCCTTCTTGTACCTTGCCAGCCAGCCAGCCAGTCTTCTAGCCATGCCAGTATCTTTCCTGTAATACCATGGGCTCTTATCTTGTTTGGCATCCTCATGTGTGGCACCTTCAAAAATCTAAGTACACAACATACACTAACTCTCCTTTGCCTATCCTGCCTGTTATTTCCTTAAAGAATGCCAACAGGTTTGTCAGGGAAGATTTCCCCTAAAGAAAATCATGCTGACTTCAGCTTATTTTATCATGTGCCTCCAAGTACCCCAAAACCACATCCCCTAACCTATAATCCTAACACTAACCCTCAGCCTTATTAATGGACTCCAACATCTTAAAAACCACTGAAGTCAGGCTAACTGGCCTATAATGTCCTGTCTTTTGACTCCCTCCCTTCTTAAAGAGTGCAGAGACATTTGCAATTTTCTGTCCTCTGGAACCATTCCAGAACCTAGTGCTTCTTGTTAAATCATTACTGATACCTCCACAATCTCTTCAGTTACCTCTTTCAGAACCCTGGGGTGTAGTCCATCTGGTCCAGGTGACTTATCTACCTTCAGACCTTTCAGCTTCCCAAGCACCTTCTCTGTAGTAATACCGACTACACTCACTTCTGCTCCCTGACACTCTGCATCTCTGGCATACTGTCGGTATTTTCCACAGTGAAGACTGACGCAAAATATTCATTGAGTTTATCCACCATATTTTTCTTCTACATTACTAACTCTTCAGTGTCATTCTTCAATGGTCTGATATCCACTCCCTTCTCTCTTTTACTCTTTATATATCTGAAAAAGACTTTTGGTATCCTCTTGTATATAATTGGCTAGCTTACCTTCATATTTAATCTTTTCTCTCATTATTGTTTTTTGATGGCTTTCTGTTCATTTTAGAAATGTTCTCAATCCTCTAACTTCTCACTGGTTTTGTAATATTATAGGCCCTCTCTTCTGCAGCCTCCTACTTTCCATATTAACCATCGTCACTTCATTCTCTCTTTAGACTATTTGTTCTTTGGGATAAATCTGTCTTGTGCCTTCCAGTTATGATCACTGCCTCCTCCGAGTAGCTTCATCTTAAGCTCCCTAATCAATTACACAACACCCAATCCAGAAATGCCTTTTCCCTAGTGGGCTCAACCACAAGCTGCTCTAAAATGCCATCTTGAGGACATTCTACAAATTCCTTCTCTTGGGATCCTACATCAACCTGATTTTCCCAATCTACCTGCATATTGAAATCTCCCATGAGCATTGTAACATCACCCTTTTCACATGCCTTTTCTAACTCCTCATAATCGGTACCCCTCATTCTGGCTACTATTTGAAGGCCAGTATAGAACTCCCAGCAGGGTCTTTTTACTCTTGCAGTTTCATAATTCTACCCACAAGGATTCCACATCTTCTGATCCTATGTCACCTCTTCCTCAGGATTTGATTTCATTTTTACCAACAGAGCCTACTTGCTTGTCCTTTTCCTATGTGTTCTAACTATGATCTTCTTTCAGCCACAACTCAGTGGGGCACACATCATCATACCTGCCAATCTCTAACAACACCACCTATCTTATTTCATTTACTGCATGTATTCAGATATAACACCTTTGGTCCTGATTCATTACCCTTTTCAATTTTGACACTGTGTTACCAGAACTTATATTCTTATCCCTTTCTGCAGTTTTTGTCCTTTTTTTATTCTTCTGGGGACTTGAGTAACATCTCCTGCACTCTCCTTCCCTTTTACTTTATCCTGATGTCTCCAAGCTGTTGGATCCACCCTACCCGCTTCTACTATTTAGTTTAAAGCGCTATGCAGAGCCCCATGGTCCCAGCATGGCTCAGGTGGAGCCTCTGCCATTGGCAGGTGGGTCAGGTACCATCCAGAGATTATTATCTTTTCAGTTCACCATTTTAATTTAGTCCCTAGCTGTTCAAATTCCATCAACAGGACCTCTTCCCTTGTCCTTACTACATTTTTGGTACCCACATGGACTACAACAAATGGATCTTTCCCATCCCGTGCCAAGTTCCTCTGCAGGTCAGATGAGATGTCACCAGGCATAAAACCGAGCCTTTGAGACTCCTGATACTTGTATATAGAATTGTGTCTATTCCCCAATCGCCACTGCATTTCTCTTCTCTCCCACTTTTGAATGGCTCCCTGAACCATGGTGCCAAGCTTTGGTTGCTCATCCTTCCTACGGCACCCACTCTTGTCCTCAGAGGGAGCAACAGTCTCAGACCTGTTGGGCAAGCACAAAGGCTGAGGCTCCTCCAGCACTAGCTGTGAGATCCCTTGTCTGCCTCACTCACCCCCACACTCTCTTGTCCTTGGCCACAGACTGAAACTGAGCTATTTCATCTGATGAGTGCGACTGTCTCCTGAAACACAGAGTCCAGGCAACTCTCTCCTCCTCCTTGGCACATTGCAGTGTTTGAAGCTCAGATTCCAGGTCATGCACATTGAGCCTGAGTTCCCCGAGCAGCCAACACACTTGCTGCAGATATGATCTCCAGGAACCACAATGGAGGTCACCAGCTCCCACATCATGCAGTTACATACAACAATTCACCTGACCCTGCATTACCATATTAATTAATTTGTTGTATCTCTATAGTTATATCAAACTAATACTATATATAATGAAAAAATCTTTACCTGTGCCTCTGCCTCTTCTCGATAAGACCTCTGTTCTCCACTCTAACACTGCCCACTCACACAATAGCTGCTCCACTTCTTTTTATTGGCTCATTTCCAAAAAGACTTGTGGCTTTCAAATGGCTCAGACCCTGAAACACTCTTGCTTTCTCACTCGCTACTTCAAAGTCGGCCTGACTCCCAGTGAGACTGGTTCTTTTTAAAGTGGAGGTAAACCATTTGCTCCAGAAATTGTTCTGCGACTCTTCCGCCACCAGCTTTAGTTTCAGTTTACCCAGGCTTGATCATCTCTCACCGTATGAAACCAGCCTTCCTTTTGTTCATTATTCTGAATCTGATTGCCTCCTTCCTGTAGTGTGGTGAGTGGAACGGTGCATTGAAACCAAGCTGCTGTCTCCTCCTGACCTGACCCACCAGTGCCCAATTGCCACAGACTCTGCCATTGTTCAGTCTGGATGCAAATGGGAGGGATTAAAAATGTATTGCTTAAACCTGTCTGTCTGCAGCAGATGTGGTAGTGACTTGTGGTAAGGCTAGTAATCGAAGAGGACCATTTGTGGAGACAAAGGGTGAAGGCAGCGATCAAAGAGGAGAGATATTGTGACCTGGTGTGATGAGAGTGATCAAAGAGGACAGATTTGGTGACCTGTGGTCAGGTTAGCCATCAAAGCTGACAGAGCTGGAAGGTATGGTGATCAAAACAAACAGATGTGGTAACTTGTGGATGTAGCTGTTGATAGGGAGAGATGTGGTGACCAGGGTGAGTGTAGAGATTGAGGTGGAGAGATTTTGTGAGCAGAGTAAGTATGGTGATCAATGTTTAGAGATGGGGTGACCACTGTGATTGTGGTGATTGAAGGAGAGAGATTTGATGACCAGTTGATTATGATGATTGAATGGGAGAGATGTGGTGACCAAGGTGAGTGTAGTGATTAAAGGAAGAGTTGTTTTGACCACAGTGAGTGTGGTGATCAATGGGGAGAGATGTGATGACAAGGGTGAGTGTGGTGATCAATGACTCAGAAAGGATGTGTTGTCATTGGAGAGAATCCAGAGGAGGTTCCTGAGGATGATTCTGGGAATAAAGGGGTTAACACATGAGGAGCGTCCTGAACTCACTGGAATTTATAAGAAAGTGGGGGGATCTCATTGAAACCCACCGAATGTTGAACAGACTAGGTAAGGTGGATGTGGAGGGGATGTTTCCTATGGTGAGGGCACAGCCTCAAAATTGAGGGGTGACCTTTTAGAACAGAGCTAAGGACAAACTCTTTTAGTCAGAGAGTGGTGAAACTGTGGAATGCTCTGCCACAGACTGCAATGGAGACCAAGTCCATGGGTGTATTTAAAGTGGAAGTTGAAAGATTCCTGATTGGTCAGGGCATCAAAGGATATGGTGAGAAGGCAGGTGTGTGGGGTTCAGTGGGATCCAGGATCAGCCATGATGGAATGGTGGAGTAGACTCGATGGGCTGAATGGCCTAATTCTGCTCCCATGTCTTATGGTCTTATGATTGTCGGAAACTATACCATCAATTTGAGGGATTTGTCACTTGGGTTTTGGACTATGTATGTGTTTTCTTGAGTGACTGTTTTCTTCCCTCGCTATTTTGAATGTGCTGTGTATGTTTTGCTTCTTGGCCCCAGAGAAACATTGTTTTGTTTGCCTGTGCCCATGTATAGTCAAATGATAATTAAACCTGATTTGATTGACCTGTCATCGTTGGCCTGCTCTACTGCCCAACATAAACAAGAGGAACATCACTTTGTATTCTGCGTGGGAAGTCTGCAACCCATAGGATTGGGCATGGAATTTTCCAGTTTTGGTAACCCACACCCCTTATGCTCCTCCTGATCCACACAGATTCAGTCCTGTGCCCCTCACCCAGTTTTCATCCCCTCCCTGTTCTGTTTCTATTTGCCCATCAGCCTTCCCTTACCTGGTCTCAGTTATCATCTTCCTTATTTATCAGACTCCGGTACTTGCAACATCTTGTGTCCCTATTTATCACTTTCCAGCCTCTGTCTCTACCTCCACCTCCCCTCCCCACCTGACCCCACCCACCCTTTTTCTCCCTCCATGACTCACTTTACCTTTCATTGACAATCGCTGTCCCCCACCTGATACCATCTGCTCACCAACCCCCTCCTCACCTGGACCCACCCATTACCTGCTGTATTGGCTGTCTCCCCTCTACCCACTCAGTCCTGATGCAGCATCTCAATCTGAAACATAACCACCCTCTTTCTCCACAGATACTGCAAGACTCACTGAGTTCTTCCAGCAGTGGGTTCTTTGCTCCTGAACCCAGCACCTGCAGTCCCTTGCATGGTCCTGGTCAATTTCCCGAGTGGTGCTTGGACAATCTCAGGCTATTCCTCTTGCACACTGCAGTTTCTGCCCAGACCCAGAGAGGCTCCACCAACAAAATGGGCCATGAAATATAAACAGAAAGCACAGGAAGCACTCGGCAAGCCAGGCTGCTTCTGTGGGGAGAGAAGCATCGCTTCATGTAGGGTGATCTGTACCCTTGCACTGAGACCAGTGTGAAGCGATCTGTGCCCTCCCACTGGTCCCAGTGTGTAGTAGTCTGTGCCTTCCCACGGGTCCCAGTGTGGAGATACCTGTGCTCTCCCACTGGTCCCAATGTGGAGATATCTGTGCCCTCCCACTGGTCCCAGTGCGGAGACATCTGTGCCCTCCCACTGGTCCCAGTGTGGAGTAGTCTGTGCTCTCCCACTGGTCCCAGTGTGGAGAGATCTGTGCATTCCCACTGGTCCCAATGTGGAGTAGTCTGTGCCCTCCCACCTGTCCCAGTGTGGAGTGGTCTGTGCCTAGTCTGTGCCTTCCCAATGGTCAAAGTGTGAAGTAGTCTGTGCCCTCCCACTGGTCCCAGTGTGGAGAGATCTGTACCTTCCCACTGGTCCCAGTGTGGAGATATCTGTGCCCTCCCACTGGTCCCAGTGCGGAGACATCTGTGCCCTCCCACTGGTACCAGTGTGGAGTAGTCTGTGCTCTCCCACTGGTCCCAGTGTGGAGAGATCTGTGCCCTCCCACTGGTCCCAGTGTGGAGTAGTCTGTGCCTTACCACTGGTCCCAGTGTGGATGTGGTCTGTGCCTAGTCTGTGCCTTCCCACTGGTCAAAGTGTGAAGTAGTCTGTGCCCTCCCACTGGTCCCAATTTGGAGTAGTCTGTGCCCTCCCACTGGTCCCAATTTGGAGTAGTCTGTGCCCTCCCACTGGTCCCAGTGTGTGGTCTGTGCCCTCCCACCTGTCCCAGTGTGGAGTGGTCTGTGCCTAGTCTGTGCCTTCCCAATGGTGAAAGTGTGAAGTAGTCTGTGCCCTCCCACTGGTCCCAGTGTGGAGAGATCTGTACCTTCCCACTGGTCCCAGTGTGGAGATATCTGTGCCCTCCCACTGGTCCCAGTGCGGAGACATCTGTGCCCTCCCACTGGTACCAGTGTGGAGTAGTCTGTGCTCTCCCACTGGTCCCAGTGTGGAGAGATCTGTGCCCTCCCACTGGTCCCAGTGTGGAGTAGTCTGTGCCTTACCACTGGTCCCAGTGTGGATGTGGTCTGTGCCTAGTCTGTGCCTTCCCACTGGTCAAAGTGTGAAGTAGTCTGTGCCCTCCCACTGATCCCAATTTGGAGTAGTCTGTGCCCTCCCACTGGTCCCAGTGTGGAGAGATCTGTGCCTTCCCACTGGTCCCAATGTGGCGTAGTCTGTGCCTTCCCACTGGTCCCAGTGTGGAGAGATCTGTGCCCTCCCACTGGTCCCAATTTGGAGTAGTCTGTGACTTCCCACTGGTCCCAGTGTGGAGAGATCTGTGCCCTCACACTGGTCCCAGTGTGGAGTAGTCTGTGCCTAGTCTGTGACTTACCACTGGTCCCAGTGTGGGGTAGTCTGTTCCCTCCCACTGGTCCCAGTGTGGATGTGGTCTGTGCCTAGTCTGTGCCTTCCCACTGGTCAAAGTGTGAAGTAGTCTGTGCCCTCCCACTGGTCCCAATTTGGAGTAGTCTGTGCCCTCCCACTGGTCCCAGTGTGGAGAGATCTGTGCCTTCCCACTGGTCCCAATGTGGCGTAGTCTGTGGCTTCCCACTGGTCCCAGTGTGGAGAGATCTGTGCCCTCCCACTGGTCCCAATTTGGAGTAGTCTGTGACTTCCCACTGGTCCCAGTGTGGAGAGATCTGTGCCCTCACACTGGTCACAGTGTGGAGTTTTCTGTGCCTTCCCACTGGTCCCAGTGTGGAGAGATATGTGCCCTCCCACTGGTCCCAGTGTGGAGAGATCTGTGCCCTCCCACTGGTCCCAATGTGGAGTAGTCTGTGCCCTCCCACTGGTCCCAGTGTGGGGTAGTCTGTGCCCTCCCACTGGTCCCAGTGTGGATGTGGTCTGTGCCTAGTCTGTGCCTTCCCACTGGTCCCAGTGTGGAAAGATCTGTGCCCTCCCACTGGTCCCAATGTGGAGTAGTCTGTGCCCTCCCACTGGTCCCAGTGTGGAGTAGTCTGTGCCTAGTCTGTGCCTTACCACTGGTCCCAGTGTGGGGTAGTCTGTGCCCTGCCACTGGTCCCAGTGTGGGGTGGTCTGTGCCTTCCCACTGGTCCCAGTGTGGAAAGATCTGTGCCCTCCCACTGGTCCCAATGTGGAGTAGTCTGTGCCCTCCCACTGGTCCCAGTGTGGAGTAGTCTGTGCCTAGTCTGTGCCTTACCACTGGTCCCATTGTGGGGTAGTCTGTGCCCTGCCACTGGTCCCAGTGTGGAGTGGTCTGTGCCTAGTCTGTGCCTTCCCACTGGTCAAAGTGTGGAGTAGTCTGTGCCCTCCCACTGGTCCCAGTGTGCAGAGATCTGTGCCCTCCCACTGGTCCCAGTGTGGAGAGATCTGTGCCTTCCCACTGGTCCCAGTGTGGAGAGATCTGTTCCCTCCCACTGGTCCCAGTGTGGAGTAGTCTGTGCCCTCCCACTGGTCCCAGTGTGGAGAGATCTGTTCCCTCCCACTGGTCCCAGTGCGGAGTAGTCTGTGCCCTCCCACTGGTCCCAGTGTGGAGTAGTCTGTGCCTAGTCTGTGCCTTACCACTGGTCCCAGTGTGGAAAGATCTGTGCCCTCCCACTGGTCCCAATGTGGAGTAGTCTGTGCCCTCCCACTGGTCCCAGTGTGGAGTAGTCTGTGCCTAGTCTGTGCCTTACCACTGGTCCCAGTGTGGGGTAGTCTGTGCCCTGCCACTGGTCCCAGTGTGGAGTGGTCTGTGCCTAGTCTGTGCCTTCCCACTGGTCAAAGTGTGGAGTAGTCTGTGCCCTCCCACTGGTCCCAGTGTGCAGAGATCTGTGCCCTCCCACTGGTCCCAGTGTGGAGAGATCTGTGCCTTCCCACTGGTCCTAGTGTGGAGAGATCTGTGCCTTCCCACTGGTCCCAGTGTGGAGAGATCTGTTCCCTCCCACTGGCCCCAGTGTGGAGTAGTCTGTGCCCTCCCACTGGTCCCAGTGTGGAGAGATCTGTTCCCTCCCACTGGTCCCAGTGTGGAGTAGTCTGTGCCTTCCCACTGGTCCCAATGTGGAGAGATCTGTTCCCTCCCACTGGTCCCAGTGTGGAGTAGTCTGTGCCCTCCCACTGGTCCCAGTGTGGAGAGATCTGTTCCCTCCCACTGGTCCCAGTGTGGAGTAGTCTGTGCCTTCCCACTGGTCCCAATGTGGAGTGGTCTGTACCCTCCCACTGGTCCCAGTGTAGGGTAGTCTGTGCCCTCCCACCTGTCCCAGTGTGGAGTGATCTGTGCCTAGTCTGTGCCTTCCCACTGGTCAAAGTGTGAAGTAGTCTGTGCCCTCCCACTGGTCCCAGTGTGGAGAGATCTGTGCCTTCCCACTGGTCCCAGTGTGGAGAGATCTGTGCCTTCCCACTGGTCCCAGTGTGGAGAGATCTGTTCCCTCCCACTGGTCCCAGTGTGGAGTAGTCTGTGCCCTCCCACTGGTCCCAGTGTGGAGAGATCTGTTCCCTCCCACTGGTCCCAGTGCGGAGTAGTCTGTGCCCTCCCACTGGTCCCAGTGTGGAGTAGTCTGTGCCTAGTCTGTGCCTTACCACTGGTCCCAGTGTGGAAAGATCTGTGCCCTCCCACTGGTCCCAATGTGGAGTAGTCTGTGCCCTCCCACTGGTCCCAGTGTGGAGTAGTCTGTGCCTAGTCTGTGCCTTCCCACTGGTCCCAGTGTGGAGAGATCTGTGCCCTCCCACTGGTCCCAATTTGGAGTAGTCTGTGACTTCCCACTGGTCCCAGTGTGGAGAGATCTGTGCCCTCACACTGGTCCCAGTGTGGAGTAGTCTGTGCCTAGTCTGTGACTTACCACTGGTCCCAGTGTGTGGTAGTCTGTTCCCTCCCACTGGTCCCAGTGTGGATGTGGTCTGTGCCTAGTCTGTGCCTTCCCACTGGTCAAAGTGTGAAGTAGTCTGTGCCCTCCCACTGGTCCCAATTTGGAGTAGTCTGTGCCCTCCCACTGGTCCCAGTGTGGAGAGATCTGTGCCTTCCCACTGGTCCCAATGTGGCGTAGTCTGTGGCTTCCCACTGGTCCCAGTGTGGAGAGATCTGTGCCCTCCCACTGGTCCCAATTTGGAGTAGTCTGTGACTTCCCACTGGTCCCAGTGTGGAGAGATCTGTGCCCTCACACTGGTCACAGTGTGGAGTTTTCTGTGCCTTCCCACTGGTCCCAGTGTGGAGAGATCTGTGCCCTCCCACTGGTCCCAGTGTGGAGAGATCTGTGCCCTCCCACTGGTCCCAATGTGGAGTAGTCTGTGCCCTCCCACTGGTCCCAGTGTGGGGTAGTCTGTGCCCTCCCACTGGTCCCAGTGTGGATGTGGTCTGTGCCTAGTCTGTGCCTTCCCACTGGTCAAAGTGTGGAGTAGTCTGTGCCCTCCCACTGGTCCCAGTGTGGATGTGGTCTGTGCCTAGTCTGTGCCTTCCCACTGGTCCCAGTGTGGAAAGATCTGTGCCCTCCCACTGGTCCCAATGTGGAGTAGTCTGTGCCCTCCCACTGGTCCCAGTGTGGAGTAGTCTGTGCCTAGTCTGTGCCTTACCACTGGTCCCAGTGTGGGGTAGTCTGTGCCCTGCCACTGGTCCCAGTGTGGGGTGGTCTGTGCCTTCCCACTGGTCCCAGTGTGGAAAGATCTGTGCCCTCCCACTGGTCCCAATGTGGAGTAGTCTGTGCCCTCCCACTGGTCCCAGTGTGGAGTAGTCTGTGCCTAGTCTGTGCCTTACCACTGGTCCCATTGTGGGGTAGTCTGTGCCCTGCCACTGGTCCCAGTGTGGAGTGGTCTGTGCCTAGTCTGTGCCTTCCCACTGGTCAAAGTGTGGAGTAGTCTGTGCCCTCCCACTGGTCCCAGTGTGCAGAGATCTGTGCCCTCCCACTGGTCCCAGTGTGGAGAGATCTGTGCCTTCCCACTGGTCCCAGTGTGGAGAGATCTGTTCCCTCCCACTGGTCCCAGTGTGGAGTAGTCTGTGCCCTCCCACTGGTCCCAGTGTGGAGAGATCTGTTCCCTCCCACTGGTCCCAGTGCGGAGTAGTCTGTGCCCTCCCACTGGTCCCAGTGTGGAGTAGTCTGTGCCTAGTCTGTGCCTTACCACTGGTCCCAGTGTGGAAAGATCTGTGCCCTCCCACTGGTCCCAATGTGGAGTAGTCTGTGCCCTCCCACTGGTCCCAGTGTGGAGTAGTCTGTGCCTAGTCTGTGCCTTACCACTGGTCCCAGTGTGGGGTAGTCTGTGCCCTGCCACTGGTCCCAGTGTGGAGTGGTCTGTGCCTAGTCTGTGCCTTCCCACTGGTCAAAGTGTGGAGTAGTCTGTGCCCTCCCACTGGTCCCAGTGTGCAGAGATCTGTGCCCTCCCACTGGTCCCAGTGTGGAGAGATCTGTGCCTTCCCACTGGTCCTAGTGTGGAGAGATCTGTGCCTTCCCACTGGTCCCAGTGTGGAGAGATCTGTTCCCTCCCACTGGTCCCAGTGTGGAGTAGTCTGTGCCCTCCCACTGGTCCCAGTGTGGAGAGATCTGTTCCCTCCCACTGGTCCCAGTGTGGAGTAGTCTGTGCCTTCCCACTGGTCCCAATGTGGAGAGATCTGTTCCCTCCCACTGGTCCCAGTGTGGAGTAGTCTGTGCCCTCCCACTGGTCCCAGTGTGGAGAGATCTGTTCCCTCCCACTGGTCCCAGTGTGGAGTAGTCTGTGCCTTCCCACTGGTCCCAATGTGGAGTGGTCTGTACCCTCCCACTGGTCCCAGTGTAGGGTAGTCTGTGCCCTCCCACCTGTCCCAGTGTGGAGTGATCTGTGCCTAGTCTGTGCCTTCCCACTGGTCAAAGTGTGAAGTAGTCTGTGCCCTCCCACTGGTCCCAGTGTGGAGAGATCTGTGCCTTCCCACTGGTCCCAGTGTGGAGAGATCTGTGCCTTCCCACTGGTCCCAGTGTGGAGAGATCTGTGCCTTCCCACTGGTCCCAGTGTGGAGAGATCTGTGCCCTCCCACTGGTCCCAATGAGGAGTGGTCTGTGCCTTCCCCCTGGTCCCAGTGTGGAGAAATCGGTGCCCTCCCACTGGTCCCAATGTGGAGTAGTCTGTGCCCTCCCACTGGTCCCAATGAGGAGAGATCTGTGCCTTCCCCCTGGTCCCAGTGTGGAGAGATCTGTGCCTTCCCACTGGTCCCAATGAGGAGTGGTCTGTGCCTTCCCCCTGGTCCCAGTGTGGAGAAATCGGTGCCCTCCCACTGGTCCCAATGTGGAGTAGTCTGTGCCCTCCCACTGGTCCCAATGAGGAGAGATCTGTGCCTTCCCCCTGGTCCCAGTGTGGAGAGATCTGTGCCTTCCCACTGGTCCCAATGTGGCATAGTCTGTGCCTTCCCACTGGTCCCAGTGTGGAGAGATCTGTGCCCTCACACTGGTCCCAGTGTGGAGTTTTCTGTGCCTTCCCACTGGTCCCGGTGTGGAGTAGTCTGTGCCCTCCCACTGGTCCCAGTGTGGAGAGATCTGTGCCTTCCCACTGGTCCCAGTGTGGAGAGATCTGTGCCTTCCCACTGGTCCCAGTGTGGAGATATCTGTGCCTTCCCACTGATCCCAGTGTGGAGAGATCTGTGCCCTCCCACTGGTCCCAATGAGGAGTGGTCTGTGCCTTTCCCCTGGTCCCAGTGTGGAGAAATCTGTGCCCTCCCACTGGTCCCAATGTGGAGTAGTCTGTGCCCTCCCACTGGTCCCAATGAGGAGAGATCTGTGCCTTCCCCCTGGTCCCAGTGTGGAGAGATCTGTGCCTTCCCACTGGTCCCAATGTGGCGTAGTCTGTGCCTTCCCACTGGTCCCAGTGTGGAGAGATCTGTGCCCTCACACTGGTCCCAGTGTGGAGTTTTCTGTGCCTTCCCACTGGTCCCAGTGTGGAGTAGTCTGTGCCCTCCCACTGGTCCCAGTGTGGAGAGATCTGTGCCTTCCCACTGGTCCCAATGTGGAGTAGTCTGTGCCCTCTCACTGGTCCCAGTGTGGAGTATTCTGTGCCTAGTCTGTGCCTTGCCACTGGTCCCAGTGTGGGGTAGTCTGTGCCCTCCGACTGGTCCCAGTGCGGATGTGGTCTGTGCCTAGTCTGTGCCTTACCACTGGTCCCAGTGTGGGGTAGTCTGTGCCCTCCGACTGGTCCCAGTGCGCATGTGGTCTGTGCCTAGTCTGTGCCTTCCCACTGGTCAAAGTGTGGAGTAGTCTGAGCCCTCCCACTGGTCCCAATGTGGAGTTTTCTGTGCCCTCCCACTGGTCCCACTGTGGAGAGATCTGTGCCCCCCCCCACTAGTCCCAGTGTGGAGTGGTCTGTGCCTTCCCCCGGTCCCAGTGTGAAGAGATCTGTGCCCTCACACTGGTCCCAGTGTGGAGAGATCTGTGACCTCCCACTGGTCCCAGTGTGGAGAGATCTGTGCTCTCCAACTGATCCCAGTGTGTGGTCTGTGCCCTCCAACTGGTCCCAGTGTGGAGAGATCTGTGCCTTCCCACTGGTCGCAGTGTGGAGAGATCTGTGCCCTCACACTGGTCCCAGTGTGGAGTTTTCTGTGCCTTCCCACTGGTCCCAATGTGGAGTAGTCTGTGCCCTCTCACTGGTCCCAGTGTGGAGTAGTCTGTGCCTAGTCTGTGCCTTACCACTGGACCCAGTGTGGGGTAGTCTGTGCCCTCCGACTGGTCCCAGTGCGGATGTGGTCTGTGCCTAGTCTGTGCCCTCCCACTGGTCCCAATGTGGAGTTTTCTGTGCCCTCCCACTAGTCCCAGTGTGAAGAGATCTGTGCCCTCCCACTGGTCCCAGTGTGGAGAGATCTGTGACCTCCCACTGGTCCCAGTGTGGAGAGATCTGTGACCTCCCACTGGTCCCAGTGTGGAGAGATCTGTGCTCTCCAACTGGTCCCAGTGTGTGGTCTGTGCCCTCCAACTGGTCCCAGTGTGGAGAGATCTGTGCCTTCCCACTGGTCGCAGTGTGGAGAGATCTGTGCCTTCTCACTGGTCCCAGTGTGGAAAGATCTGTGCCCTCCCACTAGTCCCAGTGTGAAGAGATCTGTGCCCTCCCACTGGTCCCAGTGTGGAGAGATCTGTGACCTCCCACTGGTCCCAGTGTGGAGAGATCTGTGACCTCCCACTGGTCCCAGTGTGGAGAGATCTGTGCTCTCCAACTGGTCCCAGTGTGTGGTCTGTGCCCTCCAACTGGTCCCAGTGTGGAGAGATCTGTGCCTTCCCACTGGTCGCAGTGTGGAGAGATCTGTGCCTTCTCACTGGTCCCAGTGTGGAGTGATCTGTGCCTTCCCACTGGTCCCAGTGTGGAGATATCTGTGCCTTCCCACTGATCCCAGTGTGGAGAGATCTGTGCCCTCCCACTGGTCCCAATGAGGAGTGGTCTGTGCCTTTCCCCTGGTCCCAGTGTGGAGAAATCTGTGCCCTCCCACTGGTCCCAATGTGGAGTAGTCTGTGCCCTCCCACTGGTCCCAATGAGGAGAGATCTGTGCCTTCCCCCTGGTCCCAGTGTGGAGAGATCTGTGCCTTCCCACTGGTCCCAATGTGGCGTAGTCTGTGCCTTCCCACTGGTCCCAGTGTGGAGAGATCTGTGCCCTCACACTGGTCCCAGTGTGGAGTTTTCTGTGCCTTCCCACTGGTCCCAGTGTGGAGTAGTCTGTGCCCTCCCACTGGTCCCAGTGTGGAGAGATCTGTGCCTTCCCACTGGTCCCAATGTGGAGTAGTCTGTGCCCTCTCACTGGTCCCAGTGTGGAGTATTCTGTGCCTAGTCTGTGCCTTACCACTGGTCCCAGTGTGGGGTAGTCTGTGCCCTCCGACTGGTCCCAGTGCGGATGTGGTCTGTGCCTAGTCTGTGCCTTACCACTGGTCCCAGTGTGGGGTAGTCTGTGCCCTCCGACTGGTCCCAGTGCGGATGTGGTCTGTGCCTAGTCTGTGCCTTCCCACTGGTCAAAGTGTGGAGTAGTCTGAGCCCTCCCACTGGTCCCAATGTGGAGTTTTCTGTGCCCTCCCACTGGTCCCACTGTGGAGAGATCTGTGCCCCCCCCACTAGTCCCAGTGTGGAGTGGTCTGTGCCTTCCCCCGGTCCCAGTGTGAAGAGATCTGTGCCCTCACACTGGTCCCAGTGTGTGGTCTGTGCCCTCCCACCTGTCCCAGTGTGGAGTGGTCTGTGCCTAGTCTGTGCCTTCCCAATGGTGAAAGTGTGAAGTAGTCTGTGCCCTCCCACTGGTCCCAGTGTGGAGAGATCTGTACCTTCCCACTGGTCCCAGTGTGGAGATATCTGTGCCCTCCCACTGGTCCCAGTGCGGAGACATCTGTGCCCTCCCACTGGTACCAGTGTGGAGTAGTCTGTGCTCTCCCACTGGTCCCAGTGTGGAGAGATCTGTGCCCTCCCACTGGTCCCAGTGTGGAGTAGTCTGTGCCTTACCACTGGTCCCAGTGTGGATGTGGTCTGTGCCTAGTCTGTGCCTTCCCACTGGTCAAAGTGTGAAGTAGTCTGTGCCCTCCCACTGATCCCAATTTGGAGTAGTCTGTGCCCTCCCACTGGTCCCAGTGTGGAGAGATCTGTGCCTTCCCACTGGTCCCAATGTGGCGTAGTCTGTGCCTTCCCACTGGTCCCAGTGTGGAGAGATCTGTGCCCTCCCACTGGTCCCAATTTGGAGTAGTCTGTGACTTCCCACTGGTCCCAGTGTGGAGAGATCTGTGCCCTCACACTGGTCCCAGTGTGGAGTAGTCTGTGACTTACCACTGGTCCCAGTGTGGGGTAGTCTGTTCCCTCCCACTGGTCCCAGTGTGGATGTGGTCTGTGCCTAGTCTGTGCCTTCCCACTGGTCAAAGTGTGAAGTAGTCTGTGCCCTCCCACTGGTCCCAATTTGGAGTAGTCTGTGCCCTCCCACTGGTCCCAGTGTGGAGAGATCTGTGCCTTCCCACTGGTCCCAATGTGGCGTAGTCTGTGGCTTCCCACTGGTCCCAGTGTGGAGAGATCTGTGCCCTCCCACTGGTCCCAATTTGGAGTAGTCTGTGACTTCCCACTGGTCCCAGTGTGGAGAGATCTGTGCCCTCACACTGGTCACAGTGTGGAGTTTTCTGTGCCTTCCCACTGGTCCCAGTGTGGAGAGATATGTGCCCTCCCACTGGTCCCAGTGTGGAGAGATCTGTGCCCTCCCACTGGTCCCAATGTGGAGTAGTCTGTGCCCTCCCACTGGTCCCAGTGTGGGGTAGTCTGTGCCCTCCCACTGGTCCCAGTGTGGATGTGGTCTGTGCCTAGTCTGTGCCTTCCCACTGGTCAAAGTGTGGAGTAGTCTGTGCCCTCCCACTGGTCCCAGTGTGGATGTGGTCTGTGCCTAGTCTGTGCCTTCCCACTGGTCCCAGTGTGGAAAGATCTGTGCCCTCCCACTGGTCCCAATGTGGAGTAGTCTGTGCCCTCCCACTGGTCCCAGTGTGGAGTAGTCTGTGCCTAGTCTGTGCCCTCCCACTGGTCCCAGTGTGGAGTAGTCTGTGCCTAGTCTGTGCCTTACCACTGGTCCCAGTGTGGGGTAGTCTGTGCCCTGCCACTGGTCCCAGTGTGGGGTGGTCTGTGCCTTCCCACTGGTCCCAGTGTGGAAAGATCTGTGCCCTCCCACTGGTCCCAATGTGGAGTAGTCTGTGCCCTCCCACTGGTCCCAGTGTGGAGTAGTCTGTGCCTAGTCTGTGCCTTACCACTGGTCCCATTGTGGGGTAGTCTGTGCCCTGCCACTGGTCCCAGTGTGGAGTGGTCTGTGCCTAGTCTGTGCCTTCCCACTGGTCAAAGTGTGGAGTAGTCTGTGCCCTCCCACTGGTCCCAGTGTGCAGAGATCTGTGCCCTCCCACTGGTCCCAGTGTGGAGAGATCTGTGCCTTCCCACTGGTCCCAGTGTGGAGAGATCTGTTCCCTCCCACTGGTCCCAGTGTGGAGTAGTCTGTGCCCTCCCACTGGTCCCAGTGTGGAGAGATCTGTTCCCTCCCACTGGTCCCAGTGCGGAGTAGTCTGTGCCCTCCCACTGGTCCCAGTGTGGAGTAGTCTGTGCCTAGTCTGTGCCTTACCACTGGTCCCAGTGTGGAAAGATCTGTGCCCTCCCACTGGTCCCAATGTGGAGTAGTCTGTGCCCTCCCACTGGTCCCAGTGTGGAGTAGTCTGTGCCTAGTCTGTGCCTTACCACTGGTCCCAGTGTGGGGTAGTCTGTGCCCTGCCACTGGTCCCAGTGTGGAGTGGTCTGTGCCTAGTCTGTGCCTTCCCACTGGTCAAAGTGTGGAGTAGTCTGTGCCCTCCCACTGGTCCCAGTGTGCAGAGATCTGTGCCCTCCCACTGGTCCCAGTGTGGAGAGATCTGTGCCTTCCCACTGGTCCTAGTGTGGAGAGATCTGTGCCTTCCCACTGGTCCCAGTGTGGAGAGATCTGTTCCCTCCCACTGGCCCCAGTGTGGAGTAGTCTGTGCCCTCCCACTGGTCCCAGTGTGGAGAGATCTGTTCCCTCCCACTGGTCCCAGTGTGGAGTAGTCTGGTGCCTTCCCACTGGTCCCAATGTGGAGAGATCTGTTCCCTCCCACTGGTCCCAGTGTGGAGTAGTCTGTGCCCTCCCACTGGTCCCAGTGTGGAGAGATCTGTTCCCTCCCACTGGTCCCAGTGTGGAGTAGTCTGTGCCTTCCCACTGGTCCCAATGTGGAGTGGTCTGTACCCTCCCACTGGTCCCAGTGTAGGGTAGTCTGTGCCCTCCCACCTGTCCCAGTGTGGAGTGATCTGTGCCTAGTCTGTGCCTTCCCACTGGTCAAAGTGTGAAGTAGTCTGTGCCCTCCCACTGGTCCCAGTGTGGAGAGATCTGTGCCTTCCCACTGGTCCCAGTGTGGAGAGATCTGTGCCTTCCCACTGGTCCCAGTGTGGAGAGATCTGTGCCTTCCCACTGGTCCCAGTGTGGAGAGATCTGTGCCCTCCCACTGGTCCCAATGAGGAGTGGTCTGTGCCTTCCCCCTGGTCCCAGTGTGGAGAAATCGGTGCCCTCCCACTGGTCCCAATGTGGAGTAGTCTGTGCCCTCCCACTGGTCCCAATGAGGAGAGATCTGTGCCTTCCCCCTGGTCCCAGTGTGGAGAGATCTGTGCCTTCCCACTGGTCCCAATGTGGCATAGTCTGTGCCTTCCCACTGGTCCCAGTGTGGAGAGATCTGTGCCCTCACACTGGTCCCAGTGTGGAGTTTTCTGTGCCTTCCCACTGGTCCCGGTGTGGAGTAGTCTGTGCCCTCCCACTGGTCCCAGTGTGGAGAGATCTGTGCCTTCCCACTGGTCCCAGTGTGGAGAGATCTGTGCCTTCCCACTGGTCCCAGTGTGGAGATATCTGTGCCTTCCCACTGATCCCAGTGTGGAGAGATCTGTGCCCTCCCACTGGTCCCAATGAGGAGTGGTCTGTGCCTTTCCCCTGGTCCCAGTGTGGAGAAATCTGTGCCCTCCCACTGGTCCCAATGTGGAGTAGTCTGTGCCCTCCCACTGGTCCCAATGAGGAGAGATCTGTGCCTTCCCCCTGGTCCCAGTGTGGAGAGATCTGTGCCTTCCCACTGGTCCCAATGTGGAGTAGTCTGTGCCTTCCCACTGGTCCCAGTGTGGAGTAGTCTGTGCCCTCACACTGGTCCCAGTGTGGAGTTTTCTGTGCCTTCCCACTGGTCCCAGTGTGGAGTAGTCTGTGCCCTCCCACTGGTCCCAGTGTGGAGAGATCTGTGCCTTCCCACTGGTCCCAATGTGGAGTAGTCTGTGCCCTCTCACTGGTCCCAGTGTGGAGTATTCTGTGCCTAGTCTGTGCCTTACCACTGGTCCCAGTGTGGGGTAGTCTGTGCCCTCCGACTGGTCCCAGTGCGGATGTGGTCTGTGCCTAGTCTGTGCCTTACCACTGGTCCCAGTGTGGGGTAGTCTGTGCCCTCCGACTGGTCCCAGTGCGGATGTGGTCTGTGCCTAGTCTGTGCCTTCCCACTGGTCAAAGTGTGGAGTAGTCTGAGCCCTCCCACTGGTCCCAATGTGGAGTTTTCTGTGCCCTCCCACTGGTCCCACTGTGGAGAGATCTGTGCCCCCCCCCCACTAGTCCCAGTGTGGAGTGGTCTGTGCCTTCCCCCGGTCCCAGTGTGAAGAGATCTGTGCCCTCACACTGGTCCCAGTGTGGAGAGATCTGTGACCTCCCACTGGTCCCAGTGTGGAGAGATCTGTGCTCTCCAACTGATCCCAGTGTGTGGTCTGTGCCCTCCAACTGGTCCCAGTGTGGAGAGATCTGTGCCTTCCCACTGGTCGCAGTGTGGAGAGATCTGTGCCCTCACACTGGTCCCAGTGTGGAGTTTTCTGTGCCTTCCCACTGGTCCCAATGTGGAGTAGTCTGTGCCCTCTCACTGGTCCCAGTGTGGAGTAGTCTGTGCCTAGTCTGTGCCTTACCACTGGACCCAGTGTGGGGTAGTCTGTGCCCTCCGACTGGTCCCAGTGCGGATGTGGTCTGTGCCTAGTCTGTGCTTTACCACTGGTCCCAATGTGGGGTAGTCTGTGCCCTCCGTCTGGTCCCAGTGCGGATGTGGTCTGTGCCTAGTCTGTGCCCTCCCACTGGTCCCAATGTGGAGTTTTCTGTGCCCTCCCACTAGTCCCAGTGTGAAGAGATCTGTGCCCTCCCACTGGTCCCAGTGTGGAGAGATCTGTGACCTCCCACTGGTCCCAGTGTGGAGAGATCTGTGACCTCCCACTGGTCCCAGTGTGGAGAGATCTGTGCTCTCCAACTGGTCCCAGTGTGTGGTCTGTGCCCTCCAACTGGTCCCAGTGTGGAGAGATCTGTGCCTTCCCACTGGTCGCAGTGTGGAGAGATCTGTGCCTTCTCACTGGTCCCAGTGTGGAGTGATCTGTGCCTTCCCACTGGTCCCAGTGTGGAGATATCTGTGCCTTCCCACTGATCCCAGTGTGGAGAGATCTGTGCCCTCCCACTGGTCCCAATGAGGAGTGGTCTGTGCCTTTCCCCTGGTCCCAGTGTGGAGAAATCTGTGCCCTCCCACTGGTCCCAATGTGGAGTAGTCTGTGCCCTCCCACTGGTCCCAATGAGGAGAGATCTGTGCCTTCCCCCTGGTCCCAGTGTGGAGAGATCTGTGCCTTCCCACTGGTCCCAATGTGGCGTAGTCTGTGCCTTCCCACTGGTCCCAGTGTGGAGAGATCTGTGCCCTCACACTGGTCCCAGTGTGGAGTTTTCTGTGCCTTCCCACTGGTCCCAGTGTGGAGATATCTGTGCCTTCCCACTGATCCCAGTGTGGAGAGATCTGTGCCCTCCCACTGGTCCCAATGAGGAGTGGTCTGTGCCTTTCCCCTGGTCCCAGTGTGGAGAAATCTGTGCCCTCCCACTGGTCCCAATGTGGAGTAGTCTGTGCCCTCCCACTGGTCCCAATGAGGAGAGATCTGTGCCTTCCCCCTGGTCCCAGTGTGGAGTAGTCTGTGCCCTCCCACTGGTCCCAGTGTGGAGAGATCTGTGCCTTCCCACTGGTCCCAATGTGGAGTAGTCTGTGCCCTCTCACTGGTCCCAGTGTGGAGTATTCTGTGCCTAGTCTGTGCCTTACCACTGGTCCCAGTGTGGGGTAGTCTGTGCCCTCCGACTGGTCCCAGTGCGGATGTGGTCTGTGCCTAGTCTGTGCCTTACCACTGGTCCCAGTGTGGGGTAGTCTGTGCCCTCCGACTGGTCCCAGTGCGGATGTGGTCTGTGCCTAGTCTGTGCCTTCCCACTGGTCAAAGTGTGGAGTAGTCTGAGCCCTCCCACTGGTCCCAATGTGGAGTTTTCTGTGCCCTCCCACTGGTCCCACTGTGGAGAGATCTGTGCCCCCCCCACTTGTCCCAGTGTGGAGTGGTCTGTGCCTTCCCCCGGTCCCAGTGTGAAGAGATCTGTGCCCTCACACTGGTCCCAGTGTGGAGAGATCTGTGACCTCCCACTGGTCCCAGTGTGGAGAGATCTGTGCTCTCCAACTGGTCCCAGTGTGTGGTCTGTGCCCTCCAACTGGTCCCAGTGTGGAGAGATCTGTGCCTTCCCACTGGTCGCAGTGTGGAGAGATCTGTGCCCTCACACTGGTCCCAGTGTGGAGTTTTCTGTGCCTTCCCACTGGTCCCAATGTGGAGTAGTCTGTGCCCTCTCACTGGTCCCAGTGTGGAGTAGTCTGTGCCTAGTCTGTGCCTTACCACTGGACCCAGTGTGGGGTAGTCTGTGCCCTCCGACTGGTCCCAGTGCGGATGTGGTCTGTGCCTAGTCTGTGCTTTACCACTGGTCCCAATGTGGGGTAGTCTGTGCCCTCCGTCTGGTCCCAGTGCGGATGTGGTCTGTGCCTAGTCTGTGCCCTCCCACTGGTCCCAATGTGGAGTTTTCTGTGCCCTCCCACTGGTCCCAGTGTGGAGAGATCTGTGCTCTCCAACTGGTCCCAGTGTGTGGTCTGTGCCCTCCAACTGGTCCCAGTGTGGAGAGATCTGTGCCTTCCCACTGGTCGCAGTGTGGAGAGATCTGTGCCCTCCCACTGGTCCCAGTGTGGAGAGATCTGTGACCTCCCACTGGTCCCAGTGTGGAGAGATCTGTGACCTCCCACTGGTCCCAGTGTGGAGAGATCTGTGCTCTCCAACTGTTCCCAGTGTGTGGTCTGTGCCCTCCAACTGGTCCCAGTGTGGAGAGATCTGTGCCTTCCCACTGGTCGCAGTGTGGAGAGATCTGTGCCCTCACACTGGTCCCAGTGTGGAGTTTTCTGTGCCTTCCCACTGGTCCCAATGTGGAGTAGTCTGTGCCCTCTCACTGGTCCCAGTGTGGAGTAGTCTGTGCCTAGTCTGTGCCTTACCACTGGACCCAGTGTGGGGTAGTCTGTGCCCTCCGACTGGTCCCAGTGCGGATGTGGTCTGTGCCTAGTCTGTGCTTTACCACTGGTCCCAATGTGGGGTAGTCTGTGCCCTCCGTCTGGTCCCAGTGCGGATGTGGTCTGTGCCTAGTCTGTGCCCTCCCACTGGTCCCAATGTGGAGTTTTCTGTGCCCTCCCACTAGTCCCAGTGTGGAGAGATCTGTGACCTCCCACTGGTCCCAGTGTGGAGAGATCTGTGCCCTCCAACTGGTCCCAGTGTGTGGTCTGTGCCCTCCCACTGGTCCCAGTGTGGAGTAGTCTGTGCCTAGTCTGTGCCTTCCCACTGGTCAAAGTGTAGAGTAGTCTGTGCCCTCCCACTGGTCCCAGTGTGGAGAGATCTGTGCCTTCCCACTGGTCCCAGTGTGGAGAGATCTGTGCCTTCCCACTGGTCCCAGTGTGGAGAGATCTGTGCCTTCCCACTGGTCGCAGTGTGGAGAGATCTGTGCCCTCCCACTGGTCCCAGTGTGGAGTGGTCTGTGCCTTCCCCCTGGTCCCAGTGTGAAGAGATCTGTGCTCTCCCACTGGTCCCAGTGTGGAGAGGTCTGTGCCCTTCCACTGGTCCCAGTGTGGAGTGGTCTGTACTTTTCCCACTGGTCCCAGTGTGGAGTGGTCTGTACTTTCCCACTGGTACCAGTGTGGAGAGATCTGTGCCCTCCCACTGGTCCCAGTGTGGAGTAGTCTGTGCCCTCCCACTGGTCCCAGTGTGGAGTAGTCTGTGCCTAGTCTGTGCCTTACCACTGGTCTGTGCCTTACCACTGGTCCCAGTGTGGAGTGGTCTGTGCCTAGTCTGTGCCTTCCCACTGGTCAAAGTGTAGAGTAGTCTGTGCCCTCCCACTGGTCCCAGTGTGGAGAGATCTGTGCCTTCCCACTGGTCCCAGTGTGGAGAGATCTGTGCCTTCCCACTGGTCCCAGTGTGGAGAGATCTGTGCCCTCCCACTGGTCCCAGTGTGGAGTGGTCTGTGCCTTCCCCCTGGTCCCAGTGTGAAGAGATCTGTGCTCTCCCACTGGTCCCAGTGTGGAGAGGTCTGTGCCCTTCCACTGGTCCCAGTGTGGAGTGGTCTGTACTTTTCCACTGGTCCCAGTGTGGAGTGGTCTGTACTTTCCCACTGGTACCAGTGTGGAGAGATCTGTGCCCTCCCACTGGCCCCAGCGTTGATTGGTCTGTGCCCTTCCACTGGTCACAGTATGCCGGTATCTGTTCGCAGAACTGGTCCAGTCCAGAGTGATACGTACCCTCCCACTTGTCAAGTATGGAGTGATCTGTAGCTGGGACTGGTCCCGGTGTGGAGAACACTGTTCCCTCGTAACTCCCTATGACCAGGACCACGTCCCTGCATTCTTCACTGTGGGGATCCAGAGCTGGCTGCTCCTCCTTTACGTATCCCACTTGCTGGGTTCCATGTCGAGCCAGGAACAGCTCGCTGCTGCAGGAATGGACTTCAGAGCCCCACACCCCAAGAGATCTCTGTCTTCAAATCATCAAAGCTGCTACCTTCACCACTCTCCAGTGGAATAACTTCCTCACTTCAAATCACTCTCCAAAGCCTTCCCATGTCACTTCCTATCAGGATTTAACAGTGAGGACCCTAACTGGTTGCAGCAGAGCCTGCTGTAGTAACACCAATGCCCAGGAATGGAAAAGACTCCAGAAGGTGGTGGATACTGCCCTGTCCAGCACAGGGAAAGCCCTCCCCACTACTGAGTGCACCTACACGGAGCACTGCCACAACAGAGCAGCATCCACCATCAAGGCTCCCTTCTCACTATTCGTACTGGGCAGGAGGTACAGGAGCCCAAGTTCCCACACCAGCTGGTCCAGGAACAGTCATCACTCTACGACCATTAGACTCCTGAACTGGCGTAGATAGTATCACTCACCTCAGCTCTGAACTGATTCCACAACCTATGGACTCACATTCAAGGGCTCTCCACTCCTGTTCTCAATATTATTGAAAATGTACAGTACATACAGTACGTTTGCACAATATGTCTCCTTTTGTACGTTGGTTGTTTTTCAGTCCTGGTTTATTTGTTTTCATAAATTCTAATGCATTGCTTTATCTTCCTGTAAACTTTTGCAAGAAGATGAAGCCCAGGGCAGTACATGGTGATGCATATGTACTTTGATAATAAACCTACTTTGTCTTTGACTATGGGTTCCTGAGGGTCAGTATGGATACAGAGGGTGAAGGGCCTGATTGAGAGCTCTGTGAGTCTATCAGTTCCGTGCTAGCTCACGGGAATGGTGGGGGAGCAGTGCTGCTCCGTGCTGGAATAACATTGGTTTGCCTTGACAAGTGCCAGGATTTCAGCATGCGAACCGCCTGGCTGGGCTGAACCATCCAGAGCTCATGGTCCATGCCACCCTGCAACATCAGTGTCACGGCTCAGAGGGTAGTTTATGGCTGCTCCTTCTACTTGCTGATTCTCAGTGAGCGAGGGAGAAGCAAACTCCCTCAGGTCGTGAGATGATAGCAAGGGTTGAGCTTAAAAGCATGCACAAGATAGGAAAGCTGCCAAAACAATTTTGGGTGAATAACTAAAGAATTTGAACATTAGTAGAGTCATGGAGTCATACAACATGGCACCAGGGTATTTGGCCCAACTTGTTAATGCCAACCATACTGCCCACCAAGGTAGCCCCATTTGCCCATGTTTGGCCCATATCCCTCTCTATTCATGAACTTATCCACATGTCTTTTAAATTTTCTTATTGTATCTGCCTCAGCTACTTTCTCTGGCAGCTT